>NC_090336.1:21598608-21846141 GCF_035084215.1 Heptranchias perlo
TGGGGGGTGCAGAGACAAACGGCGCACACACTGGGGAGAGGGAGAGACACACATATACACACACACACATCCACACACTGGGGAGAGGAAGACACACCCACACACTGGGGGAGAGGGAGAGACACCACACACACTGGGGAGAGGGAGAGACACACACACTGGGAGAGGGAGAGAGACACACACACACTGGGGGAGAGAGGGACAGACGCAGCAGACTGGGGAGAGAGGGACAGAGCAGCAGACTGGGGAGAGAGGGACAGACGCAGACGGCGCACACGGTGGGGGGTGCAGAGACAGACGGCGCACACACTGGGGGAGCAGGGAGAGACACACATACACACACACACATCCACACACTGGGGGAGAGGAAGAGACACACATACACTGGGGGAGAGGGAGAGACACACACACTGGAGAGGAGAGAGACACACACACACTGGGGGAGAGGGAGACACGCACACACTGGGGAGAGAGGGAGACACACCCACACACTGGGGGAGAGGGAGAGACACACACACGGGGAGAGGGAGAGAGACACGCACACACTGGGGAGAGAGGGAGACACACACACACCGACACACTGGGGGAGAGGAGAGACACACACACACTAAGGGAGAGGGAGAGACTTACACACACACGCACACACACACACACACACACACACACACACACTAAGGGAGAGGGAGACACACACACACACACACACACACTAAGGGAGAGACACACACACTAAGGAGAGGGAGAGACACACACACACACACACACACACACACACACACTGGGGGAGAGGAGACACACACACTGGGGGAGAGGAGAGACACACACACTGGGGAGAGAGGGAGAGACACACATACACACACACACACACACACACACACACTGGGGGAGAGGGAGACACACACACACACACACACACACACACACACTGGGGAGACGGGAGACACACACACACACTGGGGGAGAGGAGACACACACACACACACACACACACACACACAGACTGGGGGAGAGGGAGACACACACACACACACACACACACACACTGGGGGAGAGGGAGACACACACACACACACTGGGGGAGAGGGAGACACACACACACACACACACACACACACACTGGGGAGAGGGAGACACACACACACACACACACACACCACTGGGGGAGAGGGAGACACACACACACACACACCACACACACTGGGGGAGAGGGAGACACACACACACACACACACACTGGGGGAGAGGGAGACACACACACACACACACTGGGGGAGAGGGAAGACACACACACACACACACACACACACACACACTGGGGAGAGGGAGACACACACACACACACACTGGGGGAGAGGGAGACACACACACACAACACACACACACACTGGGGGAGAGGGAGACACACACACACACACACACACTGGGGGAGAGGGAGACACACACACACACACACACACACACACACACTCACTGGGGGAGAGGGAGCACACACACACACACACACACACACACACTGAGGAGAGGGAGAAGTCGCATAGGAATGGGGGGTAGAGAGAGACGTGCACACCTGGAAGCGGGGGGGGTGAGAGGGAATCGCACACGGTGGGGGGGAAAGAGACGTGCCACACGGTGGGGGGAAGAGTAGAGAGACACAGCACACACTCTCTGCGGGAGAAGACAGACACTGGGGAAGAGGGTGAGAGACACACACTGGGGAGAGAGAGAGAGACACACATATTGAAGGAGAGGGAGAGATAGATGGAGAGAAATAGATATAGAGATTGAGACACACACATTGTGGGGGGTATGGGGTGATAATATACTGGCTGCATTTGATCTTGTCCAGATTCACATTGAACTTATCTCTTTCAGTATAAATTCCGGGACCTGACCATCGAGGAGCTGAAGAATGTGCACAAAAAATTCCCTGAACTTAAATCATCACTGGACACGTACAGTAAGCCTTTCAAATCAAACACACGAAAGTCTGCCATTTTTATGGCTACCTGTTATCAAACAGATGTACTTCTATAAGGTGGTGATGTACCAGCGAGGTGAATTCACGTCAGCTGTAAGGAGGTGCTGAGGAGAGTATAATTGGAAGGTTACATCAGCAGGGCTGACTTCAGGCAGTAGGTTAGAGAGCAGCACTGGCAGAAGCCTGTGGCTGATCGGTCTGCCACCAGCCATGGAGACAGTGCATCACAATGAGGGCAAGAAAATTGTGTTTTATTTCTCTGGTTCAGTCCCTGATCTGTGCTGAATGAGCTGATCGCTGCTGGTGAGGTGGGTAAGTGATGCTACAGCTGGCCCCAGGCCACTGGGCTAGGGAAGAGAAAAATCAGCTAGGGCTCTTTGCTCCTGATCATTATCCACTGATCCCTGCTGGAAAACGGAGGTGTGTGGATGTCAGGTAAGGAGAGGATTGAACTTGTATTTGCCTTTGATGTTTCCCCACAAAATTGAATAGCCTGCCGACACCTATTGTGCCTAGGCTTACAAATGAAGACTAGCTACTAGGTTGAGCTGGTAGAGTGATGCTTCCCCTGGAATCCCAGCAAGAGTCAGTGCCTCCAGGAGAGGAAGGGAGAAAATTGTGTGTGTGTAAAACTTTATTAAACAAAAGTGTAAAGTAGCCGTGTTTAGCCAATGTGTCAGATTTGAGCAAAGAAGCCCATATAAATGGGATTGGAAGCAGAGACCTCTCTAACACTGGCTGTGAGGCATCCAGTCAGCGTCCAATACAGTTTGCTCAAACACGTACAGAATGCTTTGTATTTCACACATCATACATATCCTACCCCTGTCACGTGAACAAGTAATGTTGTCTTTATGGCAGCCTGGAGTTGGGAGCTTTCAGTGGGGATCTTCCTCTTCTTGCTCCTGAGCGAACCCCTCTGCATGAGGTTGAAGAGCCCTATTGGCTTACGGTGATCTGCTTCATTCACTTGTAAAAGTCTGGCTCTAGTGGAGCAGGACTAAGGTGTCACGCAAGCACTGATCGCTCTCTCTCTTTCAGTGTAGCCATTGTGAGGAGCTCAACACACCTGCCAGAATCACTCTGGCATTACGAGAGACGGTGTAAATTCACCCTGTGTGGTGATGTCTCATGTCTGTCTGTGTGTATGGTGTTGAGACAGTGTAAATCCACCCCATGTAGTGATGTCTCATGTCTGTCTGTGTGTATGGTGTTGAGACAGTGTAAATCCACTAATGGGCAGACTCAGCAAACTCGTCAGATCCCAAAATTGCACTTAGAAACAGGTAGCTACAGACCAGAAGCTCTCAAATTCAATCCTTGCCTTGTGATGTTAACTGATATCAGCCAGAGCAGCAGTTAGAATGAGACAATTGGCTTGACTGCCTAATGATGGCTACACTGAAAGAAACTGAGAGATCAGTGCTTAAGTGACACCTCAGCCCTGCTCCGCCAGGAAAGGAAAAAATATTCAGCCAAGGTTCTCGCTTGTGATCCCAGTGACTCCTGCTGTAAAGTGCGGGTGTGCATGTCAGATGAAGGCAGGATCGTGTCCAAGTGTGAGGCTGTCCATAATGAAATAATCGGCCAGCACTCATTGTCTGGTCACTTGGGCAAGGTACTGTATGGTACCAGTGCCTGCAGAAAACTAGCCCTGCAAGAGTAAGTAAGGAGAGGAGAAGGGAAAGTTGGGCTTAAAAAAATAAAGAACTGGCAGAGGTTGACCCAGACACAGATGGGACTGAAGCGTTGAGAGACAGCCAGACGTGTCAGATACACAACATGTGTTTCTCTTCCAGTTCATGCGTGATTTGCCTGAGTTCAATTTTAGTCACGGCCTCTTTGGATGTCCTGTTTGTGAATAAGCAGTCATGTCTTGTGATGAAAAGCACAAGAGTGGGTCACTCTAAAGTGAATATTTTACACACTGATCCCGTGTGATTCCAGCAGCCGAATGGGACTAAAATACTTCTGTTTAACTTTCAGCTTTCAGCGATGGCTCCCAGAAAGATCTGCTGAATTTAATCGGAACCATTCCTATTAGATACCAAGGTAAGCTCCCCTCCCCACGTCAGAGAGGGGAACTGTTCCTGCTGGATACCAAAGTAAGCCCCACCCTGTCAGAGAGCAGGACTGTCCCTTTAAATGCTAAGGTAAGCCTTATCCCATCAACAGGGGATTATGACTGTTGGAGAATCTGGTATTGTTACTAGACATATGGTGCAATATGCTAAAGGAAAATATGCGCTTCAGACAAATATGCTTTAAGTTGTGCATTACCAATCTTGTGTCGCACTCTTAATTCATCATTTCATATTTCTCCCACCATAGTGACAGATCTGTATCCTCCAGTCTTCTACAGCTCAAAATGCTCTTTTCAAACAAAGCCCAAGTTTGGATGAAAACAATCTGTACCACTGGCTGCTTTTCCGTATGTAAGAGGATATAATATGAAAATTTCACATGGCTATCATTGTTTTATTGAAATCCTAATGTAGTGGCCACTTGGACAAGGTACTGGGGAGAGGAGGGACCGCCGAGCCCATGAACCACATCCAGCAAAAAGCATCTTGTACAGCAACTTCCGGTTTTCCGCGTTTAACTGCGCATGTGCGGTCGCTGGAAGTTGCTGTCCAGTTTGCACATGAATAACGGTGAGCGCTGTCGCCCTCATCGTTATTTTTACTGCAAAATCCGGCCCAGTGTAGAATCAAGCCTGGTGGATCTGATTCGACAGTTATTGCGTGTGGGGGAATAACAGGGCTGGATCTACCCCACACTTTACCTGGTTTATACTGGGGATACCAGTAGTCGTAGAAGGCTAAGAATCAGCTAGCTCCAATCCCTAAAAGCTGGGTGGGCCAAGCAGCCCATTACTGGCCAAATTAGCATGTGATATCTATTGAGCTAGAGAAACAAGACCCACCTGTATGAGAAAGCTAAACCTGTTGCATCATTAGGGAACTGTCAGCATGGCAGTTCAGCGTAAGAATCTGAAGATGGAGCAATATGCAACCCTGCCCAAGTCCACAGGAATTTTGTTTGCATTAATTCACCTTCAGAGTGGCCAATTCCATCAGGATGGCTGTGGTTCACGTGAGGAATGACAGGGACCTGAGACGGCTGTCCAGAGTTGGTGTTTCTTGGTTGAGAATGACATTTGACTTAGCACAAGACAAAGACATTTTGAACCAAACCAGTCCATTAGAATGACCCGAGCCTTGAGTAGAATCCTGATTGCAAAGCCCACTGCAGAATCCATGGTATTCCAGCAGGGAAAAAAAATGACTGGACACATTCCTGTGGCAGGGGTGACAGAACCCTGGTTAGTGTAGCAAGAGTCCCCTGAAAACATCTAAACAGCAGGTTTACATTGCTCATGGATTGGAAGTAGCAAGGAACTTTAGTGGAAAATCTCCCCCCCCCCCCCCCAACTTCTACTGTCTGCAAGGACTAAGGGTACAAAGAAGGGTCTTCTCGATGGTTTCAAACAGGATTGTCGATGAATAGAGAAGCCATACAAAGCTTCTGGTCGGAGGTACCTTCGCCATTTCTCGACCATGGGTTAACCAGTTGAGGGCATTTAGACTAATTGTCAGTGATCTTGAGTATCCCTTCCACACGCTCCCACCACCCAACATTATGTTATTAAATAAGGCAGGCTTTTTCTCTTTTGTACCAATTTTATCCCCTGCTCTCCTGAAGCCCTGACTCCTGCTGGGTACAGTTCCTTGCCAATGCACACTTTCCAATGCCTTGCCCAAGTGACCATTCTTCATTAGAAAGCCTGAATAATAAATGTTGCCAGACTATTTACCATGAGATGCATCGTAGGCAAACCCAGTCCTGTTCTTGATGTCTACACGTGCATTTGTAGCAGACGGAACTGCATAGTGATTGGCACAGGACCCCTGGCTGATTATTCCTTCCCTAACCTGGGGCACTGAGGCCCAACTGCTGCCCCAGTTAAGGTAAGCTACCTCAGCATTGATAGAGGGATGAACCTAGACCCATCTGGTCCACATCAGTCAGTGAGCCATTGTGGGTGCTACAAGCCAGACTGTTGACACTCCAGAATCGTAGAGAAGGTAACCGGGCCAGGAGGGATTTCCCAAATTGAAAGTTTCCATTCCCCACCTTGAGGGCCACAAAATTCACAAAAAGAGTCATTTAAACAGCAAGTGCCCAAATATTCATCTCTGGGGCTTGAATAAAATCTGACCCCTACTTATTACAAAATTCAGAAGACATATGGTTGTGACCAGAATAGGTAGCTAGATACCATGGCCCAGACCAAACTACTTGGATACACCCTTCTTCATATGCTCTTGGTGTAGGAGGATCTATGAATCTTATTTATCTTAGATTGATTTTGTATCTCACTATCAGGTTCCATATCTCCATTCGATGTCGCTATTACAAGATGTCCTATGACTGTAGCTCTTGTCACTACTTGAAATTGGTGTTGGTGTATCCTGTTTAATCCAGTGTTTGGTCTGGTTTCTGTGTCTCAGCTTTGTTTTGACTGTTAGGAAAATCTTTAGGTTAAAAAGTTTTTTTTTGTGTAAACTGTGCAGTTTGTGCAATGAAATACAAATCTATTAAATGAAGTACAGATCTGTTTTTCTTTCCTTGGTTATCCAGGATCTTCCTATAATATTCCCATTCGAATGTGGATTCTTGACTCTCATCCTTTTGGTCCCCCTTTGTGCTTCCTGAGACCAACCTCGAACATGGTTATTCGTGAGGGGAAACACGTGGATGTGCAAGGACGCATTTATTTACCGTACCTGCAGCACTGGAGTCATGTAAGAAACCAGATCCCCACCAGCAGCACGCTGGCTATTACGTCAGAGTGAGCAATAAAACTGGGAAACTTTGGCAGCAGGACCCAGTGACATGGGCGTAGAATGTTAGTCTTCAGATCCGCCAATGCGGGAATGGTGGCACAGACTGTGAAATATCAATCTGCAGGGCCTCGTGACACATGAATGCTTTTGTTCTGCAAGGGAGGTGCTGGTCTGCGGGGAGCAAATGACATTCAGTGTTGATCTGCAGGCTCTGGGCAACACGTACAAACCGCTGATCTACAGGGGGTGTCGGTAGTTGTAGGTATGCCGTCATTCTGAAGCCTTGCCCACAGAGGAGAACCCAGGCTGTGCCTTGGATGGGGTAAGGTGGAGATTGATGCCATGGCTTCACAGTGAGAAAATTCTGAACCTGACTGGTCTGTTCAAGATGTTTCTCAGTAAAGTAGAAAATGAGATGGAGTGTCATGCCAGGCTCTCATTAGCACCATCCTACTACCAGTGACAGACTGGAAGGTACATGGCAGGAGACAGACTGGGCCTGGCCACCAGTGGCCGAGGCAGCTGTCTGCTCTTCCTGCTGCACACAATATGTGATGTGACCTGAAGAAGAGTCAAAAGGAAGGGGAAATAACCATTTTTCTTGAAAACTGCACTAATTTAATTTTTTTTTACTCTTTAGCCAAAGACAGATATCATTGGTTTGATAAATGAAATGATCACAAAGTTTGAGGAAGCTCCGCCCTTGTACTCGAGGCCCTCTGCCGATGGACCATCCCTGGTGGAGCTCAGCGCCTACATGGCTGATATTTCTTCAGGTTTGTGAATTCTTTTGACTTTTACTCAGATGTGAAAACATATAGGACCAGAAGACACCATTGTGCGCCATCTGCCCAGTCGCAAAAGTCTTTTATAACCCTCGGTCATTTCTTTCACAAAAAAATCTATCCAGCTCCCTCTTGAATTTGTTGGCACTGCCTGGCTCCACTGTCTCCCTGGGCAGTCTGTTGCACACACTCACCGCCCTCTGTGTGAAGTAGTTAAATCTAAACCAGCTGGTCACCGCCTTTCTTCTGAGCTTGAGTCCATGTCCCCCGATTAGTGTTTGTAGTTATGGTAAGCAATTTATTAGCGTTCAGTTTATGTACATCTCTTAGAATCTTAAAAACTTCAATAAGGTCTCATGAGCTTTCACTTCTCCAGTGTAAACATTCCCTGCTCCTTATTCTCTGCTCATAACTCAGGTACTCAATCCCTGCGATCATTTTAGTTACACACCTCTGTACCATCTCTAATGTCTGTGTGTCCCCACTGTAGTATGATGACCAGAATTGTACACTGTACTCCTGCGGTTGATTTAGTGTTTTACACCAGCCCCCTGGGACTTGGTATTGTGTCCACCTGGCCATACATCCTAAGATCTCATCTGCCTGCTAATGGTTTCAAAAGAATATCCACTAGTACCCCTGGACCTAAAGATAGGACTAACAGGAAATGAAGGACAGCTAAAAACTCAAAACCATTAACTACTAAAACCAGGTAGGATAGTTGGTTATCACTCTGTCCTTTCATGACTGGGCCCTGGATTTGAACAGGCCAACCTACTTACCAACATTCAGCAGGAACCTTACACAGGATATTACAATCTTCTGCCTAAAAATTGTGATCTCTTTGGTTTATGGACCGTAGTCCGTCTGTACTGAGAAGCCCACACCATTTATCTTCTTCTCACATAGATTTAAGAGAGGGCTTTCACCACCACAAGAATGCTGTGATAGCCCTGACTCCACGGCTGTCTTTGGCAGACGTAGACTAATCAGGTGTGATGATCATAGGAGCATAGGAATTGCTAGACAAGAAAAGACCAAGGTCCATCTAGTTCACTTTCTACCATCCTAGTTAGTCGCAAGACACAATGATGGAGGTTTTGACTAATCATAGCAATCAATCTCTATTAATTAGTCCCAGAAATGACACGAGGAAAACTCCAGAGGTGGAGAGCTTTGGAAACCACAGGTCCAAAGTCACCTTTTTCCTCCCATGCGTTGCTGCACTTACCACTTACTTTATCAATAAATTAATCAGAAGTAAAGTAGGAGGATAAACAATACCTACAAAGCCTGCAAGAGAAAGCTGGAAGGGTCCCTGGATGAATATGAGCATGTAGACACATTTAAGAATGTGTTCAGAAAGAGAGATATGGAAAACATAGCAAAACAGCAGTAAGAATTTCTTTGGCTTCTTCCTGTTAGAATACTAAATCAGAGAGGAAGTGAGAACTCTAAAAGATGCTAACTGGGCTGAAAATGAGGATGAGCATAAGCTAATTAATTTGCTAAATCATTACTTCCCCCAAATATCCACTAGGGAGGATATGAGCCATATGCCCTCCCTAAACTGTGATAATCTAATAGAATTAACTACTTTGACATCAATTGGATGGAAGTCCTAGACAGACTAAAAGGGTCCAAAACAAATCCCCAGGAATGGATGGCATTTATCCCCAAGTACCTAGGGAGACGGGGAATGAGATTTGTGAGGTGCTAACAGTGATTACCAGGGACTTGATGAACACTGGGGAGGTCCCAGTATGTGGGAAACAGGCTCATGTTCCATTTTCAAAATAGGTGATAAAACAGACCCAGGCAGCTACAGACCCATTAGTCTTGTATCAATACTGGGTAAAATAGTGAATTCGATCATCAGGAGTAAACTTGAGGATTATCTGTATCGTAACCTAGTAAACGGCATTCAACATGGATTCAGAAGGGAAAATCCTGCCTGACCAACGTCCTCAATTTTAAGTGGACTGTGAAAAGCCCTACAACGTGGTGTACCTTGATGCATAGAAAGAATTTGACAAAGTAAAGGACAAATGGCTATTATTAAAGCTTAAAGCTGTGGGGATTCAGGGTAAAAACTGGGAATGGATAAGAAATTGTCTGATGGGCAAGAAGCAGCAAGTAATTGTTAGAGTTGGATTGGGGGCAAGTGCTATGTGGGGTACCCCAGGGATCAGTGTTGGGACCCCGACTGTTCCTAAATTGTATTAATGATTTGGATTCAGAAGCAAAATGGAAATTGGTCTGATTTGCAGATGATATCAAACTAGGAGGGGCTTCAAAATGATTAAGATAAAATATGTAAGTGGGAAGATGAAATTTAACCCAAACTAGTGTAAATAAAGTACTGCACAGAGGAAGAAAAATGGTTGATGTGAGTACTCAGTGAATGGTGTTGAAATAACAGGATGAACTGAAAGAGATCTAGGGAGCTTAGAAGACTCAACATGTCCAGTCACTGCAGAGCAGCAATTAACGAAACCAATAGAATGCTGAACTACATAACCAGAACTGTACAAGTCAGAGCAAGTCTTGCTCAAACTACATAATGCTCTATTTGGACCACACCTTGAGCATTTCTCATCACCAAGACATATAAGCCCTGGAGGAGGTCCAAGAGAAGAACTGAGACTGATCCCTAGCAGCAGATGATTGGGAAAAGAGGAAAAACTGAAGAAACCTCCATGGCTTGAATGCCACTGGTAAGGAAGTTGAGAGTTAGAGAGACTACTAGTGCGAGAGCTAGGTAGTAGTTTATTCCAGGAGTGGAGGAAAAGGGTAGAAGTATTAGAAATGGGTAAGGAGCTGTGAATGGTGAAGGAGACGAGGAACTAGTCAGAAAAGGCCCTGTAAGTAATCCTGACGTAGGAGGTGGGATGGTGAGATCAAGGGGATGGCCATGGAGTGTTTGGGAGAGTTTGTGTTTAATATGAGCTTGTTTGAGGATGGGGATCGGAGAAGTCAGAAGCAAGAGGGCAGGGTAATTTAAATGTCAGTTGAAGTCACCAAGGATAAGGAATCACTCAGTACAGAGGCTAAGTGAGGGCAACGAGGAAGTCACCAGAGAGCTTAGCAACTGGAAACGATAAAGACCTTTGAAAGAGTGTGAGATGGTTGAACATGGAGAAGGTTCTGCAACAAGAGAAAGGTGCTGGAGGAGTAAGCAGACAGACTGAGGTGGGGCATAGACATTACCACCTCTATCACAGGGAAGGATAAGTGCAGCTTCAACTCTAATGCCTCCCGTAGTTGAATATTCCACTGACGCAGTTAGTAATTTTGCACGGCAAGGCTCTTGGCCACAGTATGGTGGTGGAGGTAGTTCTGATTTACCGATGCACCCTCACCACCAGCAAGGCTCCAGGCCGGGCACTTTGCCTCACAAAATTACCCCAAACAGTCCATCCTGATGGGTGAAGAATGGCCACTTGGGTAAGGAACCAGAGGGCTCCTGATACTTGTGAAACTTTACCCTAGCAGGAGTCAGCACCTTCAGGAGAGAAGGGGAGAAAACGTGGAAAGGAGAAAAAGAAAGAAAGTGTTAGATTGTCTTTTTAACAAGCAGTATTTCATGTATGCGAGTGAGACTGTGTGACGAGATTCTAATCTTCTCGTACAGGTCTCTCTGACATCAGCCTTCAGCCAAAAACGCAAGCTGGTGACCGACACTTTGGCAAAGTTACGGTGCTTGGTGATGGTGATTTGGGAATGGCATGTGCCATGAGCATCTTAGCAAAGGTAAACCAGTTAAAATAATATATCCATGTCCAGATGTAGTCCATCCAAGACTGGATTACTGCTATCCTATCTGAGGAGGCTATTCTAATATCAGTAAACATTTACTGTCTGATAGATGATTCTTCTCACCCCTCCAGCCTCTAAGCTTCCTGCATCACAGCCTTTTTCATCTCTCTTTTATTAATCATAATATATGGTCATTGTTCTCTGAACTTTCTTCTCTTGTTCCTCTTAAGCTTAATATGTGCATATAGTTTCAACAATCAAGAAGCTCGTCACCATCCAGGACAAAGCAGTCCAATTGATCGACACCCCCTCCACCAGCTTAAATATCCACCCCCTCCACCGACTACCATGGCTGCAGTGTGTACCATCCACAGGATGCACTACAGCAACTCGCCAAGGCTTTTTCGGTAGCACCTCCCAAACCAAGCCCTCCACCACCCAGAAGGACAAGGGGAGCAGGTGCATCAGAACACCCCCACCACCTCTGGAACTCTGCTTTCCTCATTATTCCCTTTTTGCTACAATCTTTAGGTGTTTAAAACACAATTTTGGTGTCAGCTAATCGTCACTTCCTGGTTTAGATCATCTCTTATCCCTCTCATCCTCAGTGGTGTCCTGCACAATTGCTCTCGGCTCTTCATCGCAATTTGTCAGATTTAAACAGCAGAGCAAGGAGGGGTGACCCTGTTCTTTTAAAATCGGAGGAATAACGGTCCATTAACAACACTTCTTAAAGGGTGGCCCTCGATGTATACAGATTAGTAACATCATCAATAAACTGGTCTGAAAGCAGTGGTTAAAGTGGAGTTTGTTGAGGGATATTCACCCTTGGTCTTGTGTAATCTTTGATTCCCACCCACCCCCCCCCCCCCTCACCGTGTCCTTTCACACTGCCAACTTAGGCAATTTGCTCTTAGTTTTCATTCTGTAAAGGTAGGGACGAGTTCAGTGACGTTTTTTAATTGAGAATTCATTCCGTCTTTTAAAGGCAAGGGGAGACTGTGAGTAATTTTCTGTGCTGACTGTACTTGGCTTATTTATTATTTCTCAATGTATTTTGAGTGGACATCACAATCACAGCAGCTGGATCCAAGGATCTGAGGACAGCCACGTTATATGGACGTTCTGCCAATAGATGGGCACAAAGCTGAATTTATACCATTACTGTCAACATTTAATTGTGTCCCTGTGTCAGTAATGCTGATGAACATTACCTATTTAGGCATTGATAACGTACTAGTTTAACTAACCAGTGTCATGTCTGAAGTTTGATGCATCCACCTTCACCCTCACTGTTAACTAAAGTCATTATCAGCTCTGGGATCAACTCAGCGACGGGAGATAGTAAAAAGCACGAAAACTAATAAAATACAGAAAAATAAAAGCTGAGTGGGGAGGAGGCATTTAGGGCCCAGTCCGTCAACAGTACAAACCAACCTTAAAGGGCTAGTTCTGTGTTTTGTAATTCAGTCCATCTATTCTGTATTCTTTGGGTAAGTGTTGCTAGTTTTGCAGAACCTTGCTTTGATGCAATGAAACAAATGATAATTGCCACAATTCTATATCATTAAAAATAAAACCCATTGTATTTGATCTTGAACAATACGGTTTGACTTACTGACAGACAGACAGACGTGTGTGATTTGTCCCAAATATCTATCACGCTTCACAGTGAAGAATTTGTAAATCTGCAAGTCCAGTTTTGAGAACATAGGATTGCCAGCACTAAATCTGATAATAAACTCTTACAATTAGATTTAGTCAAAATTGGAAAAAAGATAATCATATTCCTGCCTGTTGTCACAGTTCTAAAATTTTCCATATTTATTAAATTCTTGTCATGTACGTTGTTAATATTTTCTGCCAACAGTGCAGTTTACCCTGACCTTATCTTTCGGAGAGTCGGGGGTGGGGGTGGGGGAGTCCCCAGGATTGTGTCAACATTTGTAGGTCGTTCCAAAAAGTCCGTCAATACTTGCAGGGCATCCCTTATGTGGAAAGTTTTGAAAACCTCTGAACTAGAATGAAAATGTTCTCAGGACAAGGCCGCAGGCAGCAAGCAGGACCAGGCAGTGGGTAATAAGAGTGAGTGAGACCAGGAGGAGTGAGACCATGGTCAATCCATGGGCAGCAATAGGGAGACAAGTCCTTGGCCAACAAGTATGACCAAGACCAGGCCACACGATCAGGCTCCGAGCAGCAATAGAGAAAGGGACTTGTCTAAAGGGAGGTATTAATGCTGTGAGGTACCAGATGAGGTTTGCCGAATGTCTGTTGTTCCCATATACTGGTGATTTTGGAACTGTCCAAACTGGCATCAATTTGAAAAACCCAGCTGACGGAGCTGGTGAAATATTGGTCAAATGACATCCCTAAAAGATTCTTGGTAAATATGTTATGGTAATTATAAAGCGGTGAAATGTACAAAGGCCTTTGAAACATAGTTACGTAGAATTTTACAGCACAGACTCAGGCCATTCAGTGGTGTTTATGCTCCACACGAGCCTCCTCCCACCTTACTTCATCTCACCCTATCAACATATCCTTCTATTCCATTCTCCCTCATTTACTTATCCAGCTTCCCCTTAAATGCATCAATGCTAGTCGCCTCAACTATTCCATGTAGTAGCAAGTTCCACATTTTCATCGTTGTCTGAGTAAAGAAGTTTCTCCTGAATTCCTTATTGGATTTATTGATGACTATCTTGTATTTATGGCTCCTAGTTTTGGACTCCCCCACAAGTGGAAACATCGTCTCTACATCTACCCTATCAAACCCCTTCATAATCTTGAAATCTCGCTGAATTGCTGGTGCTGGGTGACTAGGCTGAAATAATGACATCGTAACTTTGGTGCCGAAAGTTTAATCAGTTTATAATGGATTAAATAATACCTCTTGCCCCCTGATGGGTTAGTGGGTAGATGCACCGTCTGGCATAGTATTGAGCCATAAAAATGGAGACGATCCCAGGTTCAGTCCCTGACCTGTGCTGAGCTAGTTGATCTCAGCTGAGGCACTAATTGAGGTATTGCAATTGGCCTGAGCTCTTCTGGTCCAGGGAGCAGAATATGAATCAGTCGGGTTCCCACTCCCGATCACTATCTAGTGACTCTTAATGGAAAGGTGTGAGAATGCCAGCTGAAGGCTGCATCAGGCTCGGCTGAGACGCCACAGTCGAATGGCCGGCTGAAACTCACTGTCTAGACTTGAACATGAAGAACGGATGAGGTACTGGAGGGCTACCAATACCAGTGGGTGTATCCAGTGAGAGCAAGCAAGAATAGGGGAGAAAATTGGAAAAATAAAATCATGCAGATTTTTGTTTATTTCTAGGATGTCGTAGAAAAATTAGCATTTATTCCGGTATCAGAAAATCCCATGAAAGGTGGGACGCTGGACATGGAGATCTTCAGTCTACCCAGAGTTGAAATCAGCAAAGGTTTGTGTCGTCTAATTAGGAAATCCAGCACAAAAATTACAATTTTTTTTTTATCATACACACAATTTGCAAAAAAAAACGGTCGTGTATTCTCCTCAAACAAGGGTTAACAAGATGAGATTTTTCTTTACTTCAAAGGGGTTTAGTTGGCTTTTAAAATACAAGCTCTCTGAGCAGGCCACATCAGTGATCTTAGGACAACCAGTGCTTGTACAGGAACTCAAACAATGACCTAACCCAGCCTTCGGCCACAAAACTACTCGGCAGTGGAAACTGCGGATAATCAAAGGGAATTTTCTTTATTTTTGAGGGCTGGCGCACATCATAAAATGTCAAAAAATAAGTGTGCGTGGGCAGTTAAGAGAGCACAGATGAGGTCTGGGTGGAATTAACTTGCAACGTTAGTCCGATCTTTGTTTCTCATTGTTGGTGTCTCAGTGGCGATGGTGATACTGTGTTCAGGGTCTGTTCCAGCAACATGGTTTACAGCGAAGATACACCTGGGCGTCGGGTTCTGAAGCAGGGAATCGCTCCCCATTATTTCTGGGCCCTACGTTTTTCAAACCCTTGGATAGAGGGGGATTGTTGGGACTGTCCTCTGAACTGCCAGCCTTTCTTTTCTCTTTCCCCAGATTTCTCCGATTCGGCGGGTTCCAGCGTGGTGATAGTCACCGCTAACACCTGGGGCGGAGAGGAGTCCTACCTGAAAGCAATACAAAGCAATGTGGATCTGTTCAGGACAATCGTTTCCAACACGGTGCGATACAGTCCCAACTGTGTGCTCATCATTGCCTCCCAGCCAGGTACACAGCCATCAGTGTACCATAGTCAATTTACTGCGAGGTGGGACGAGGATTGATTAGACAGTAGGAAGGCACTTTATGGTAGGTACTGGTTGCAGGGTGTACCAGTTACATAGGACACCTTATGGAGTGGGGATGCTGGTCACAAGTATCTTAGTAGAAAGGTGTTACCAGTTATACCGGGTCTTGTGGAAGGTCTAGGATAAAGGGTGGGGGTTTAAAGGATGTTTTTGGGTTCCAGGGAGTGGTGGTCACGTGGGAGACATTACAGGATTGGGGTACAGGTCACAGGTACTTTATAAGAAGGACCATTTTACATATGATGGGCATGTTACTGGTTACATGGGGTGAGTTGCATTATCACCCCCTGCCTCAGTGTTTGATGTTTGTCATCTGGTTTGTTAGTTGATGTGATGACGTACGTGGGCTGGAAGCTCAGTGGGTTTCCTTCGCACCGTGTGGTTGGGACTGGCTGTAACCTGGACACTCAACGCTTCCAGTTCATCCTGGGGAAATCCTTAAAAACATCACCAGCTGGAAAGGAGGCCTGGATCATTGGAGAGCATGGAGATAATGAAGGTAGGTGTTCTATGGGTCACAGCATCCTTACTGTACCTGTTGATCCCTCATATCAAGACAATGTAAAGTGCTACTTTACCGTCTTTGTGCCTCATCGCTTTGCCCTCTCTCTGTGCCCATCGCTGTCGTCGCTTTGCGCTCTCTCTGTGCCCATCGCTGTCGTCGCTTTGCGCTCTCGCTGTGCCCATCACTGTCGTCGCTTTGCGCTCTCGCTGTGCCCATCGCTGTCGTCGCTTTGTCCTCTCTCTGTGCCCATCGCCGTCATCGCTTTGCGCTCTCTCTGTGCCCATCGCTGTCGTCGCTTTGCGCTCTCGCTGTGCCCATCGCTGTCGTCGCTTTGCGCTCTCGCTGTGCCCAGCACTGTCGTCGCTTTGCGCTCTCGCTGTGCCCATCGCTGTCGTCGCTTTGCGCTCTCGCTGTGCCCATCGCTGTCGTCGCTTTGTCCTCTCTCTGTGCCCATCGCCGTCATCGCTTTGCGCTCTCGCTGTGCCCATCACTGTCGTCGCTTTGCGCTCTCTCTGTGCCCATCACTGTCGTCGCTTTGCGCTCTCTCTGTGCCCATCACTGTCGTCGCTTTGCGCTCTCTCTGTGCCCATCACTGTCGTCGCTTTGCCCTCTCTCTGTGCCCATCACTGTCGTCGCTTTGCGCTCTCTCTGTGCCCATCACTGTCGTCGCTTTGCCCTCTCTCTGTGCCCATCGCCGTCGTCGCTTTGCGCTCTCTCTGTGCCCATCGCTGTCGTCGCTTTGCGCTCTCGCTGTGCCCATCGCTGTCGTCGCTTTGTCCTCTCTCTGTGCCCATCGCCGTCATCGCTTTGCCCTCTCTCTGTGCCCATCGCCGTCGTCGCTTCGCCCTCTCTCTGTGCCCATCGCCGTCGTCGCTTTGCCCTCTCTCTGTGCCCATCGCCGTCGTCGCTTTGCCCTCTCTCTGTGCCCATCGCCGTCGTCGCTTTGCCCTCTCTCTGTGCCCATCGCCGTCGTCGCTTTGCCCTCTCTCTGTGCCCATCGCCGTCGTCGCTTTGCCCTCTCTCTGTGCCCATCGCCGTCGTCGCTTTGCGCTCTCTCTGTGCCCATCACTGTCGTCGCTTTGCCCTCTCTCTGTGCCCATCACTGTCGTCGCTTTGCGCTCTCTCTGTGCCCATCACTGTCGTCGCTTTGCGCTCTCTCTGTGCCCATCACTGTCGTCGCTTTGCCCTCTCTCTGTGCCCATCGCCGTCGTCGCTTTGCGCTCTCTCTGTGCCCATCACTGTCGTCGCTTTGCCCTCTCTCTGTGCCCATCGCCGTCGTCGCTTTGCGCTCTCTCTGTGCCCATCGCTGTCGTCGCTTTGCGCTCTCGCTGTGCCCATCGCTGTCGTCGCTTTGTCCTCTCTCTGTGCCCATCGCCGTCATCGCTTTGCCCTCTCTCTGTGCCCATCGCCGTCGTCGCTTTGCGCTCTCTCTGTGCCCATCACTGTCGTCGCTTTGCCCTCTCTCTGTGCCCATCACTGTCGTCGCTTTGCGCTCTCTCTGTGCCCATCACTGTCGTCGCTTTGCGCTCTCTCTGTGCCCATCACTGTCGTCGCTTTGCCCTCTCTCTGTGCCCATCGCCGTCGTCGCTTTGCGCTCTCTCTGTGCCCATCGCCGTCGTCGCTTTGCCCTCTCTCTGTGCCCATCGCCGTCGTCGCTTTGCCCTCTCTCTGTGCCCATCGCCGTCGTCGCTTTGCCCTCTCTCTGTGCCCATCGCCGTCGTCGCTTTGCCCTCTCTCTGTGCCCATCGCCGTCGTCGCTTTGCCCTCTCTCTGTGCCCATCGCCGTCGTCGCTTTGCCCTCTCTCTGTGCCCATCGCCGTCGTCGCTTTGCCCTCTCTCTGTGCCCATCGCCGTCGTTGCTTTGCCCTCTCTCTGTGCCCATCGCCGTCGTCGCTTTGCCCTCTCTCTGTGCCCATCGCCGTCGTCGCTTTGCCCTCTCTCTGTGCCCATCGCCGTCGTCGCTTTGCCCTCTCTCTGTGCCCATCGCCGTCGTCGCTTTGCCCTCTCTCTGTGCCCATCGCCGTCGTCGCTTTGCCCTCTCTCTGTGCCCATCGCCGTCGTCGCTTTGCCCTCTCTCTGTGCCCATCGCCGTCGTCGCTTTGCCCTCTCTGTGCCCATCGCCGTCGCCGCTTTGCCCTCTCTCTGTGCCCATCGCCGTCGCCGCTTTGCCCTCTCTCTGTGCCCATCGCCGTAGTCGCTTTGCCCTCTCTCTGTGCCCATCGCCGTCGTCGCTTTGCCCTCTCTCTGTGCCCATCGCCGTCGTCGCTTTGCCCTCTCTCTGTGCCCATCGCCGTCACCGCTTTGCCCTCTCTCTGTGCCCATCGCCGTCACCCGCTTTGCCCTCTCTCTGTGCCCATCGCCGTCGTCGCTTTGCCCTCTCTCTGTGCCCATCGCCGTCGTCGCTTTGCCCTCTCTCTGTGCCCATCGCCGTCGTCGCTTTGCCCTCTCTCTGTGCCCATCGCCGTCGTCGCTTTGCCCTCTCTCTGTGCCCATCGCCGTCGTCGCTTTGCCCTCTCTCTGTGCCCATCGCCGTCGTCGCTTTGCCCTCTCTGCCCATCGCCGTCGTCGCTTTGCCCTCTCTGCCCATCGCCGTCGTCGCTTTGCCCTCTCTGCCCATCGCCGTCGTCGCTTTGCCCTCTCTGCCCATCGCCGTCGTCGCTTTGCCCTCTCTGCCCATCGCCGTCGTCGCTTTGCCCTCTCTGCCCATCGCCGTCGTCGCTTTGCCCTCTCTGCCCATCGCCGTCGTCGCTTTGCCCTCTCTGCCCATCGCCGTCGTCGCTTTGCCCTCTCTCTGTGCCCATCGCCGTCGTCGCTTTGCCCTCTCTCTGTGCCCATCGCCGTCGTCGCTTTGCCCTCTCTCTGTGCCCATCGCCGTCGTCGCTTTGCGCTCTCTCTGTGCCCATCGCCGTCGTCGCTTTGCGCTCTCTCTGTGCCCATCGCCGTCGTCGCTTTGCGCTCTCTCTGTGCCCATCGCTGTCGTCGCTTGGCCCTCTCTCTGTGCCCAATCCCTCCTGTCGCTTGGCCCTCTCTACACTCTGTCACTGCTGCAATCTTGCTTTCTTTGTAATAAATGCATTGACCTGCATTTAACAAAAGAACGGGTATGTTCTGATCCACGGACCTGATGAATTGTTTCCTTCAATTGTAGGATCCAAACAGTAAGGTCCAGTCATATAGCTGATACTTTAAATGGTGCGGGTGAACATAATGCCCAACAGTGTGTAATGTTGTTGGTGAGGGTGGGCTCAAGCTGCTAATTGCCTTGTCTAGAATGTCTGAGAAAGACTGTGCCCAGTACTTGATGGACAGCCCACGTACTCTTGTATAATATCAAAAGCAAAATATTGGGGATGCTGGAAATCTGAACTAAAAACAGAAAATGCTGGAAATACTCAGCAAGTCAGGCAGCATCTGTGGAGAAAGAAACAGAGTTAACGTTTCAGGTCAATGACCTTTCATCAGAACTGGAAGAAGTTGAAGATTAAACAGTTTTTAAGTAAGTACAGAAACTGGGGAAGTGGGAGGAAAGAAAAGAACAAAAGGGAAAGTCTGTGATAGGGTGGAGGACAAATGGTGGAGGATGATAAAAAGGATGATGGTGCAAGGCAAGGAGGGTGGTAATGGGACAAGTAAAGAAACAAAAGATGGGTCTAGAGGGGCTGTAAATGGCAACAGCAGAACCATTACCAGATCCCGTTGTCCGAAAAAATGGGAGCAGTGGTTATGATCTGAAGTTATTGAAATCAGTGTTGAGTCCGGAAGGTTGTAAAGTGCCTAATCAAAAGATATGGTGCTGTTCCTCGAGCTTCTGTTGAGTTTCATTGGAACAGTGTAAGAGGCCGAGGTGGGAGTGGGCCGGAGAATTAAAATGGCAAGCGGCAGGTCAAGGTCACGCTTGCGGACTGAGCGGAGGTGTTCAACAAAGCGATCACCCAACCTGCATTTGGTCTCCCCATCGTGAGCAGCGAATACAGTATACTAAATTGAGAGAAGTACAAGTAAATCAGTGTTTCACCTGGAAGGAGTGTTTGGGGCCTGGACGGTGGGAAAGGAGGAGGTGAAAGGGCAGGTGTTGCATCTCCGTGAAGGTGCTGTGGGGAGGAGAGCAGGTGTTGGGGGTGATGGAAGAGTGGACCAGGGTGTCGCGGAGGGAGTGGTCTCTTCAGAATGCGGATTGGGGAGGGGAGAAGGTGATGTGTTTGGTGGTGGCATCGTGCTGGAGGTAGCGGAAATGGAGCCGGAAGATACGTTGAATGTGGAGGCTAGCGGGGTGGAAGGTGAGGACAAGGGGGACCCTATCATAGTTCTGGGAGGGAGGGGAAGGGGTGAGGGCAGAAGTGCAGGAAATGGGACGGACACTGTCGAGGGCCCTGTCAACTACAGTGGAGGGGAATCCTCAGTTGAGGAAAAAGGAAGACACATCGGAAACACTGATGTGAAAGGAGGAATCGTCAGAACAGAGGCGATGAAGAAACTGGGAGAAGGGAATAGAGTCCTTACAGGAAGCGGGGTGAGAGGAAGTATAATCAAGGTAGCTGTGGGAGTCGGTGGGCGTACTGTTATGTGACTGTTAGAGGGTTGCCTTTTAGGTAACTGTAGTTGTGCCTGTTGGAAAGCTGTGTACTGTGGGGATTGGGCTGTTCCCTTGGTTTAGACATTGTCCTTTCTCCTTTGGGATCTGGATTCAAATCCTACCCAGACTTGTGGGACGAAGTCTGCTCTCCCAGCTTTGTCTATAAATGTCTTAAGCAGAATTGCAGATGTTCTTAACAGCAGGCTTGCCAATCACGGGAAATGTTTCCACAAAGCTTCACCCAGTTGTGTTTCCCAGTGAACTGCAAAAGTTACAGCTTTGCTCAGAAGCTCCCTTTATAAGAGTTTAGTTCCAGATGCTGACTCCTCCTCCTCCTCCTCTGAGTCAAGTGCATAGAATCATGGATGTCTTGGACCAGCCATGTGGGAAATGTAAAGGGATAGAACTTTTATTTTTCTGCCTACTGGGGTATGTGCTGTATATTTTCATTCAATAAATAGTGAGGTTTTTTTCTGTATTGGGATATTTGATTTGACATCATGAGGCAAAATAATAAGAATATTTGACATTAGGGCCCAGTAGTGATCAATAATCCTCGGCACAGCTTCTGATCTATTTTTTTGTTTCTCAGTGGCTGTGTGGAGGGGCTCGGAGATGGACGTCATGCAAAATAACAACCCAGACATAATCACAGACCATGACAAGCACAAGCAGCTGGCTCACAGGTAGGAAGCTTTGTGGTAATTCTAGCAATTACAGTAAAATATTTCAGCTTCTCCTGGGATTCCCGCTCTCCAAAGGAGCACAGTTCCACAGGCGCTCGTCGTCCTTTGGTACCTTGACCAAGTGATCATTCTCCATTTGTGAGACTAGATATTGAGAGTTGCAGTGGAGACATCACAGCTGATCCTGATCCTGAACTTACAGGACTTCCACATACAAGCACTTACAGTGGGGGTCACCGGATAGTGATCAGGAGTGGGAAGCTTGGTAACTTTACCCCTTCCTGTCCCTTTGAAAGAATGAAAGACTTGTATTCACGACCTCAGGAAGTCCCAAAATGCTTTACAACCAAAGAAGTACTTTTGAAGTGCAGTCACTGTTGCAGTGTAGGGAACGGAGGCTGACCGTGGTGTCTGGACTGCAGTCTTGGTTGAATTCAGCCGGCTCAGCACAAAGCAGATATTAAACCTTGGACTTCCTGGTTTGTATGGCTCAATTTCACCAACTGAAACTTCCTGCTGGGATTTAATTCAGTCCAGTCTCAAAAATATCCTTTCAACAGATTGGCAAATGTCTTGTCAAAAATTATTTTTCCGTGGTTACGCATTCAGATCCATTTTTGTTTTGCGTTCATCAGGGCTTTTAAAGGGGTAAAGGAGAAAGGCCGGAGGTCGTGGTCTGTTGGGCTGTCGGTGGCCGATCTAACGGAGAGTATCCTGAGAAATCTGGGCCGATCGCATTCCGTCTCCACGCTGGTGAAGGTGAGTGGAACCCAATCAGTTTCCAGGCCCACAGCTGAATGACGAAGTGTCTGGAAGAACGCAGCATTTCCACAGTCACAAAGGTGATTAGAGGAGGGTGGCTCTGACTGGCTGCCATGGCCTATGTGCACGCCCGGGTGGTCCTGGAGAGGGGACCATGCGTCGTTTATCGGTAACTGCGTAATCGATCGTGAGAATGAGATAGCAGTTGAGTTTTATTTTACGCCACTTTTAGTTCGATTGAACCATTTCTATGAGTGTTTTAGTCGTGGTGCCCTCCTCGGATTGAGGGGGCTGATGGTGCTGATCCCTATCTCGGTGACACTGGGTTCCTAGTACCATCCTTTCTGGACCAATTAAAATAGTCCTGAAGGACCATGTATGGGCATGGTTCCACTGGCTCCAGCAGCTCGCTGGTATCTCACTCAAGTGCCTATTCTTCACGTATGAGCCTAGTGAGAGTCAGCGAGCTATTCTACCGTGGAGGGCATCACAGTGTAGCCCAATCTTATTCTCACCCAACATCTTACATGTGCACTTTCCAGCAGCAGTCAAGGGACTAGCAGCACCAACCCTGCTTGATTGTAATGTTTAGAAATGTGAAGTATTACATACTGGGTGAAAAAATGCTCAGCACAAGTATAAACAGGTGGGATATGGTCCTGAAGGAATGGTGACTCACTGCCTTCAATAGGTAGACAATGTGCAGAAGCAGTTAAAACAAATACAATGTGGGGATACATGATGAGAACAGTGGAATTCAAGTCTAAGGAGGAGGTACTGAGGCTTCATATTGCTCATCAGACTTTGAGCAACTTTGATCAACACACTTCAAAAGGGACATAGAAATATCGGAAAGGGTATAGGGAAGAACAGCAAGAATGATCCCAAGTATAAAGGGAACGAGCTGTCAGGAAAGATTAGAACACTTCAAGCTCTGTAGTCCATAAGAGTTGGTGATTAAGGAGGATTGCACCGAGGTACATAAAGTATTAGATGATATGGATAAGGTCAACCCAGAATATTAGCTCAAAGCAAGTCAGACTTGTGGGACCAAAGGACAGAAACAGAAATTAGTGAAAAGTGAACTTAAATCCATTATTAGGAAGAACTTCTTTACTCAGAGTGGTGTATGTTTGGAATGATGCACCATGCAAGGTAGTAGAGTCAAAGACATCTAAGGACTTTCAAAATGCAGTCAGATGCAGGGCTGGGTGAGATGGAGTACGAGGGGAATGAGCATCAATTGGGTGAATGGCCTTCTCTTATTCTTCGCTGTTCTTGTGTTCAATGTTAGTGAGTTTATCCTGCAGTGTAAACAGGCCAATGGCACAACAGGAAACGGACTGTATTCTGGTTCTGCAATTGGAGTTGTCTGAAACACGTAACTGTACCAGACTGGTGAACAGTTTCAGGCCGGCTTGGCTGTAAGGTCTGGGAGTCCTGAAGGACAGGGTGCGTGAGTGTAGGAGGAGAAGGTAGAAGCGAGACTCAGTGTCATTGCTTAGCCTTTCCCTGCTCAGGGACTGGCGTCGTTCACTCTGTGAGCACTAACCCAAGTTGTATTCTCCCCACAGGGCTGGTATGGAATCAGCAGCGAGGTGTTCCTCAGCCTGCCGTGTACGCTGACCGCTGCTGGAGTGGTGAATGTAACCGCACTGAAGCTGTCGGAGGACGAGGAAGCAAAGCTGCAGAACAGTGCAGCAACCCTCCAAAACTTTCTCCAGCAGCTAAAGATTTAAGCCTGCTGTTCGGAACAAGTGTAAGAATGATTGATGGCGAAGCTGAGGAATCTGCATCGACTTCCTGTGTTCAGCAATGCCCTGGTCGTGGCCAGAAAGCATACACCATGTGACTGGCAGCCGTATAGCCTTGATATACCTGCAGCCATGTGCTCTCTATATAACCACCGCTATGTGTCCTCTATTTATCTCAACATAAGGTTGTTAGCTTTGCTCAGTTGGTAGCACTTTCTGTTCAAGTGCACGTTGAAAGGTCCTGTAGAACTATTAGAGAAGGCAGTTCTGCCAGTGCCCTGGGCAACATTCCTCCCTTAAACACTACTAAAGGACACGGATTAACTGGTAAATTCAACTCATTGCTCTTTGTGGGATCTACTGACATACAAAATGGCTGCCGCATTTGCATACGTATCAGTTACTAAATTTCAAGGTAAATTGCTGCTTTCAGCTGTTTCTAAGAGATATGATGAAGGTGATGTGTAAATGCAGGTCTTTTCTCTTACCCCACAGCCATGTGCCCTGTAGATACCCTCCAGCAACGTGCCGCTGCGAGCCATATTTGCCCTGTGTGTACTTGCCCACCCCAACAGCGAGTGTGTAATGCATCGAGCTGATGGCACTGCGTACAGACACACATGGTCTGGGCAATCAGTAGCATGGGCGCAGGCCTGGGATCCACTGCCCCCTGCTCCCGGGCAGGACTTATAGGAAGGGATGGAAAACCGGCTAAAACCAGTCAGGAAGTAAGACTTTTGTACGAGTTGCTGCAGAAGTGTTGTTGCAGTAAAGATAGCCATACTGTTGCTGTAGTCTGCAGTCTCAGCAGCAGATTTTAATACATTGCTGCCTTTTTAGGTCTTCCAGAACTATGCACCATTCCCCCATGCTGGAGGCCAAAATAGATATCCCCTGCACTTGTAAACACTGTTTTTCCCCTTCTACCAGTTATTCCTACATAGCGACTGAATACCAGGAAGTATGTGGTGCTGTTCGGGAGGAGGAGGCTTTGCTGCACTCTATCTCTGCTGCCTCTTCCAGCCCTACA
The DNA here is from genome assembly GCF_035084215.1 of Heptranchias perlo. Lineage (NCBI taxonomy): Eukaryota > Metazoa > Chordata > Chondrichthyes > Hexanchiformes > Hexanchidae > Heptranchias > Heptranchias perlo. The sequence continues at coordinate 21,623,614 of NC_090336.1, forward strand.
TCCTAGTTCTCGTTCTCCGTTCTTTCTACTCGGTTGTACTGTACGTTCCCCCCCACCTCTCTGTTGCACGATCCAGGACAGAGCCTCCAGCCATAAACCCCTTGTTACATCTCTTCTCCCACATTCAGTAGGCTGCTCAAAACCTACTTCTTCGACTACGGTTTCAATTACTTCCCCTAATACTTCTCCCAACTTCTGCTTGGTGTCTGATTCTCCTTTGGAAAGTGCCTTGGGATATTTGGTACTATATTATTGCAATTTGTTGTAGAATGATTTTAAATCCATAAAGCAATAATAGAATTGAGGAGCCGTGACCAGATTGGATAGTGCCACTCATGTATATGTTTTGTCTCCGATCCAGGCCCAGCAAATTCTGGCTGTGCTGTCGGTGCAACCTATTAAACTGTCCCAAAATAGGTTTGGATAATTTTGTAAATCAATCTTTCAGCATGGGGAGATAGATAGTTCATTGCTGCCTACTGTCTAAGCTGCCATGGATAGAATGCCACCAGATCTCAAACTGAAAGCCTTTTCACAGCTAGCTCAAAAACAGGACTCATCTTAATACTTCAAAAGTAGAAAGTGACTGCTTATTTTAATGTCAAATATAAAAGAAGTATTAGGTTGCATATTGTGTCTATCTCATAAAAATAATGTAATTTATTGCATTTGAAAGTAAAATACTAAACATCATAGCACAGTGCCACTTTGACTTCAAGGTGCTTGATTTCAGTATTCCCCATGCTCTCACCCTAAGCAGTCTTATCCAGCAGTATATTCCAGCATTCACCGTCAGCTCAGCAAATTCTGGATTACTGTTTAAACTCCTGTTCTCCCTGCTCCACCAGTGGGAGCCAGTCGCTCAGTTATTGTGCTCCTGCTTCTTAAAACGCTCTTTCAAAACCATTTTGCTTTGCTACTTCTCTCCGTTCTCCAAAAGTCTCTGAAAAGATCATCTGAGCTTTCAGTCCCCAAATTCTCACATCTCCAGCTCTGCACTCTGCACTCTCCCCTCCCCCGGTACGATTCTCTGAGATGTGGTTCAGCACGAGGGTAATTATAGGGAAGCAAATAATTTTGTCTGTTCAGTAATGGGACGATGGGCAAGGGGAGGGTGGGTGATGTTGACAGACAGGAAACAGAAGATTAGGGTAAATGGTGGTTGTTTGAGTTGGAGAGAGTGAGGAAAGATGGAGTAGAATGGGCCTATATTCTCGAGTTTAGAAGAATGAGAGGTGATCTCATTGAAACGTCTAAAATTCTTAGAGGGCTTGACAGGGTAGATGTGGAGAGGCTGGAGAGTCTAGAACTAGGGGGCATAGACTCAGGATAAGAAGGGAGCGATTTAAGACTGAGATGAGGAGCAATTTCTTCACTCAGAGGGTGGTGAATCATTGGAATTCTCTACCCCAAAGGGCTGTGGATGCTCAGTCGTTGAGTATATTTAAGACTGAGAGATTTTTGGACTCTAGGGGAATCAAGGGATGTGGGGACAGCGGGAAAGTGGAGTTGAGGTCGAAGATCAGCCATGATCTTATTGGATGGTGGAGCAGGCTCGAGGACCTTATGGCCTACTCCTGTTCCTATTTCTTATGTTCATATGTAGAAGGGTTGGAAGTGGTGAAACCCGAAGGTCAGTGCTGGCTCCAATTGTCTGTGGTATTTATTGATGATATGGACTTGGCTTTACGGAGCACAATCTTGACATTTGCTGGATGTAGAGGATTTGTCAAATAGCAAGAAGGACTATAAAAGACTTCAGGAGGATGCAGAAAAATTAGACGCATTGGGTAGATGCAATTTAATGTGTAAAGATGTGAGGGAACGTATTTTGGGAGGAAAAATAAGAAATATACTCCCAATGGGAAGATGCTGAGAGTTGTGGATTTATAAATGGGGTCATAGTGTACATGAGTGAGGATGGAATGATAAATCTGTACTAAATTTGGTTAGGTCACTGTAAACTATGTACAATTTTGGGTGCACCCTTATAGAAAAGATATTAGGGTCATTAACAGCATACAATGTAGATTTGCTAAGGATAGAAAACAATAGTTATGAGGAAAAGGTTGAGATACTGGGAATATTCAAGAGTTTTTCAAAATTGTGAAGGGTTTTGACAGTGAATGGGGGAAAAAGTTGAATCCAGCAAAACTAGAAATCACATTCGTCTAGAATTCCTACCCACCTTCCAGGACAGCCTGCGAGAGGACAAGGGCAGACAGTATCAACACTATAAGCACTTTAAGGTCAGAAGCCATTCGACCAGCAAAGATTACCTGACCAAGAGTGGCCAAAGTCCAAGGCAGAAGGTGTGGAGTAGATGAGGCCATGGCATGAATCAAACTTGTCAATGTTTCCAAACCCCATTCGTGCAGGGGACCCCAGGGACCAATGAAAGTGGCCCATAATCCTCTATATATTAGAATCATAGAAAAATTACAGCACTGAAGGAGGCCATTCGGCCCATTGAGTCTGCGCTGGCTCTATGCAAGAGCAATCCAGCTAGTCCCGCTCCCCCATCCTATCCCTGTAGCCCTGCAATTTTTTCCTTTCAAGTACTTATCCAGTTTCCTTTTGAAGGCCACAATTGAATCTGGTCTCCACCACCCCCTCAGGCAGTGCATTCCAGATCCTAACCACTTGCTGCGTAAAAATGTTTTTCCTCATGTCCCCTTTGATTCTTTTGTCAATCACCTTAAATCTATGTCCTCTGGTCCGCCAATGGGAACAGTTTCTATCTGTTCTGTCTAGACCCTTCATGATTTTGAACACCTCTATCAAATCTCCTCTCAACCTTCTCTGTTCCTAGGACAACAACCCCAGCTTCTCCAGTCTATCCATGTAACTAAAGTCTCTCATCCCTGGAATCATTCTAGTAAATCTCTTCTGCACCCTCTCTAAGGCCTTCACATCTTTCATAAAGTGCGGTGCCCAGAACTGGACACAATACTCCAGTTGTGGCTAAACCAGTGTTTTATAAAGGTTCATCATAACTTCCTTACTTTTGTACTCTATGCCGCTATTTATAAAGCCCAGGCTCCCGTATGCTTTTTAACCGCTTTCTCAACCTGCCCTGCCGCTTTCAACGATTTGTGCACATATACCCCCAGATCTCTCTGTTCCTGTACCCCTTTTAGAATTGTTCCCTTCTAGTTTATATTGCCTCTCCTCGTTCTTCCTACCTGTATCACTTTGCATTTTTCTGTGTTATATTTCATCTGCCATGTGTCTGCCCATTTCACCAGCCTGTCTATATCCTCTTGAAGTCTATCACTATCCTCCTCACTGTTCGTTACACTTCCAAGTTTTGTGACATCTACAAATTTTGAAATTGTGCCCTGTACACCCAAGTTCAAGTCATTAATATATATCAAGAAAAGCAGTGGTCCTAATGCTGACTCCTGGGGAACACCACTGTACACCTCCCTCCAATCCAAGAAAACAACCATTCACCACTGTTATCTGCTTCCTGTTACTTAGCCAATTTTGTATCCATTCTGCTACTGCCTCCTTTATTCCATGGGCTTCAATCTTGATGACAATTATGCGGCACTTTGTCTAATGCCTTTTGAATGTCCATATACACCGCATCAACTGCATTGCCCTCATTGACCCTCTCTGTTAACTCATCAAAAAACTATCAAGTTAGTTAAACACAATTTGCCTTTAACAAATCTCTGCTGGCTTTCCCTAATCAATCCACACTTGTCCAAGTGACTGCTAATTCTATCCCGGATTTCATCTGTGCATACGCTGAAGAGGTAATCCACAATAGACTAGGTGGCAATTTAAGGGTGATTTAAAATAGCGAGTTTTTGAGACTTGGGGCAAGCAGCATGAATGGAGGTCAGAAAACAATGGGCCGGATCTTGCTGGAGTGGTGCATCTTGTGGCACTTTTACACTTTTTTTCTCCACCCTTCAGCTCGAGCTTTTTTTGCACTGTAACTTGCTGGAAGTGCGAGCTGATATCGAGCTTAGTGAACGGCGAGACCGACCATCTATCTCCATAACCAATGAGATTTAAGGATTGAAAAAGAAACAGAGGCACGACTGAGAAGGAGGGTGAATTATAGTCAAATCATGTATAGAAAGAAATAAAGAGAGTGAAAGATTGGATTGAGAGAGAAAAAAGAGACAAAGGAAAAGTATGAAATAAAATTTAAAATGTGACACTTTTAATATCTCTTAACAACGATTGACAACATGTAGGAATAGAAAATAGGAGCAGGAGTAGGCCATTTGGCCCTTCAAGCCTGCTCCGCCATTCAATATGATTATGGCTGATCCTCTATATCAATACCATATTCCCGCTCTCTCCCCATACCCCTTGATGCCTTTTGTGTCTAGAAATCTATCCAGCTCCTCCATAAATATATTCAGTGACTTGGCCTCCACAGCCTTCTGTGGTAGAGAATTCCACAGGTTCACCATCCACTGAGTGAAGAAATTTCTCTTCCTCTCAGTCCTAAATGTCCTACCCCGTATCCTGAGACTGTGACCCCTCGTTCCGGAACACCCACCCAGGGGAAACATCCTTCCTGCATCCAGTCTGTCTAGCCCTGTCAGAATTTTATATGTTTCAATGAGATCCCCTCTCATTCTTCTAAACCCGAGTGAATACAGGCCTAGTCGACCCAATCTCTCCTCATACAACAGTCCTGCCATCCAGGAATCAGTCTGGTGAACCTTCGCTGCACTCCCTCTATGGCAAGTATATCCTTTCTTCGGTAAGGAGACCAAAACTGCACACAATACTCCAGGTGTGGTCTCACCAAGGCACTGTATAACTGCAATAAGACATCCTTGCTCCTGTACTCAAATCCTCTTGCAATGAAGGCCAACATACCATTTGCCTTCCTAACTGCTTGCTGCACCTGCATGTTTGTTTTCAGTGACTGGTGTAAAGGACACCCAGGTCCCTTTGTACATCAACATTTCCCTATCTATCATCATTTAAATAATACTCTGCTTTCCTGTTTTTCCTTCCGAAGTGGATAACTTCACATTTATCCACATTATACTGCATCTGCTGTGTATTTGCCCACTCACTCAACTTGTCTAAATCGCCTTGAAGCCTCTTTGCATCCTCCTCACAATCCCACCTAGTTTTGTGTCATCGGGGCAAACTTGGAAATATTACATTTGGTTCCCTCATCCAAATCATTGATATGAGATTGAACAGTTTAAATTGTTCCCTTTCTGGGCCAGAGTGGAATTGCATTAACAATTATCACGTTAAAAAGGTACTTAAGCTGTTACGTTGCAGCCCTAACTTTCTGTGGCGAGTTTAATGGGCAAATAATGTGCAAATCCAGCAAGTTGTTTAAAAATAATAGGGAGGCTCAGGGCGAGATGCTGCTTGTGTGAAGCAAATGGTGGACCGGCCTAAATCAACTAGCAAGTTCTGGAGCTTCGCATTCACGGCATATCTCTTAATTCCCCGACCTTGTTGGCCAATTTGTGCATTAATAATAGCCTGCGTCGTTAACACGCCGTTATTTTTCCAGCAAGATCCGGCCATACTGTCCATGCAAAACATTCGGTAACCATGGTTCATCAACTTAAAACTATCCTCAGAGAATGAGGTGAGAGGTTCAGAGAAATGTCTTTACTCAGAGGTAATTGTAAACAATTTTACAACACCAAGTTATAGTCCAACAAATTTATTTTAAATTCCACAAGCTTTCGGAGGCTTCCTCCTTCCTCAGGTGAATGGTGTGGAATCACCTGAGGAAGGAGGAAGCCTCCGAAAGCTTGTGGAATTTAAAATAAATTTGTTGGACTATAACTTGGTGTTGTAAAATTGTTTACAATTGTCAACCCCAGTCCATCAGCGGCATCTCCACATCATCTTTACTCAGAGGGTTGTTGGAAGAGGGAATGCTTTGCCACAGAGATTGGTTGAAGCAGACCATTGTGCCTCTTTTCAAAATTGAATAAATATTTGAAGCAGAGGAAGATATGGGGCCAGTGGGATTAGTTTTAGCTCCTGGCACGGACACGATGGGCCGAATGGCCCTCTCGCCGCGCTGTAAACTCCGCCCACCCTCATTATCGAGGCGGCAGCCACGGAACCCGGCCGGAGCCGGGCCCCGCCCACAGCCGGAGCCGAGCCACGCCCACAGCCGGAGCCGAGCCACGCCCACAGCCGGAGCCGAGCCACGCCCACAGCCGGAGCCGAGCCCCTCCCGATGAAATGCGCATGTCCCAGTCTAATGGTTGACCTAATGGGTACTTCCGGTTCGATCTAGACCGGACGGAAAAGGAAGCTGAAGGGGATCAGAAGAAGAAAAAAACAGTAAACAGAGCGAGAACTAAGTGAAGCCATGGCGGCCGCAGAAGGGGCGCTGAAAAAAATGGTGTCCAAGGTAAGAAGAGACTGCCCGCGGTGGGGGGGAAGAGATTGTCAGAGAGAGAGAGACTGTGGCGGAGCCTGGTAGGGGAGGGGAGGAGGGGAGGGGGGGGAGGGGAGGAGGGGAGGGGGGGGAGGGGAGGGGAGGGGGGGAGGGAGGGGAGGGAGGAGGGGAGGGGGGGGAGGAGGGGAGGGGAGGGGAGGGGGGGAGGGGAGGGTGAGGGGAGGAGGGGAGGGGGGGGAGGAGGGGAGGGGGGGGAGGAGGGGAGGGGGAGGGGAGGGGGGGGGGGAGGGGAGGGGGGGGGGGGGAGGGGAGGGGGGGAGGGGGGAGGGGAGGGGGGGGGAGGGGGGAGAGAAAAGACAGGCTGTGAGAGGAGGGGGGGGGGAGAAAAGACAGGCTGTGAGAGGAGGGGGGGGGGAGAAAAGACAGGCTGTGAGAGGAGGGGGGGGGGAGAAAAGACAGGCTGTGAGAGGAGGGGGGGGGAGAAAAGACAGGCTGTGAGAGGAGGGGGGGGGGAGGAAAAGACAGGCTGTGAGAGGAGGGGGGGGGGGAGAAAAGACAGGCTGTGAGAGGAGGGGGGGGGGGAGAAAAGACAGCTGTGGAGAGGAGGGGGGGGGGGGAGAAAAGACAGGCTGTGAGAGGAGGGGGGGGGGAGAAAGACAGGCTGTGAGAGGAGGGGGGGGGGAGAAAAGACAGGCTGTGAGAGGAGGGGGGGGGGGGGAGAAAAGACAGGCTGTGAGAGGAGGGGGGGGGAGAAAGGACAGGCTGTGAGAGGAGGGGGGGGGAGAAAAGACAGGCTGTGAGAGGAAAGAGGGGGAGAAAAGACAGGCTGTGAGAGGAAAGAGGGGGAGAAAAGACAGGCTGTGAGAGGAGGGGGGGGGAGAAAAGACAGGCTGTGAGAGGAGGGGGGGGAGAAAAGACAGGCTGTGAGAGGAGGGGGGGAGAAAAGACAGGCTGTGAGAGGAGGGGGGGGAGAGAAAAGACAGGCTGTGAGAGGAGGGTGGGGGAGAAAAGACAGGCTGTGAGAGGAGGGGGGGGAGAAAAGACAGGCTGTGAGAGGAGGGGGGGAGGAGAGGGGGGAGAGGGAGAGGGAGAGGAGAGGGGGAGAGGGGAGAGAAAAGACAGGCTGTGAGAGGAGGGGGGGGGAGAAAGACAGGCTGTGAGAGGAGGGGGGGGAGAAAAGACAGGCTGTGAGAGGAGGGGGGGGAGAAAAGACAGGCTGTGAGAGGAGGGGGGGGGGAGAAAAGACAGGCTGTGAGAGGAGGGGGGGGGGGAGAAAAGACAGGCTGTGGAGAGGAGGGGGGGGGGAGAAAAGACAGGCTGTGAGAGGAGGGGGGGGGGAGAAAAGACAGGCTGTGAGAGGAGGGGGGGGGAGAAAAGACAGGCTGTGAGAGGAGGGGGGGGGAGAAAAGACAGGCTGTGAGAGGAGGGGGGGGGAGAAAAGACAGGCTGTGAGAGGAAAGGAGGGGGGAAGAAAAGACAGGCTGTGAGAGGAAAGAGGGGGAGAAAAGACAGGCTGTGAGAGGAGGGGGGGGGAGAAAAGACAGGCTGTGAGAGGAGGGGGGGGAGAAAAGACAGGCTGTGAGAGGAGGGGGGGGAGAAAAGACAGGCTGTGAGAGGAGGGGGGGGAGAGAAAAGACAGCTGTGAGAGGAGGGGGGGGAGAAAAGACAGGCTGTGAGAGGAGGGGGGGAGAAAAGACAGGCTGTGAGAGGAGGGGGGGAGAGAGAGGGGAGTGAGGGGAGAGGGGAGAGGAGAGGGGAGAGGGGAGAGAAAGACAGGCTGTGTGAGGAGGGGGGGGAGAAAGACAGGCTGTGAGAGGAGGGGGGGGAGAAAAGACAGGCTGTGAGAGGAGGGGGGGGAGAAAGACAGGCTGTTGAGAGGAGGGGGGGGGGAGAAAAGACAGGCTGTGAGAGGAGGGGGGGGGGGAGAAAAGACAGGCTGTGAGAGGAGGGGGGGGGGGAGAAAAGACAGCTGTGAGAGGAGGGGGGGGGAGAAAAGACAGGCTGTAGAGGAGGGGGGGGGGAGAAAAGACAGCTGTGAGAGGAGGGGGGGGGGAGAAAAGACAGGCTGTGAGAGGAGGGGGGGGGAGGAGAAAAGACAGGCTGTGAGAGGAGGGGGGGGGGAGAAAAGACAGGCTGTGAGAGGAGGGGGGGGGGAGAAAATGGACAGGCTGTGAGAGGAGGGGGGGGGGAGAAAAGACAGGCTGTGAGAGGAGGGGGGGGGGAGAAAAGACAGGCTGTGAGAGGAGGGGGGGGGGAGAAAAGACAGCTGTGAGAGGAGGGGGGGGGGAGAAAAGACAGGCTGTGAGGAGGGGGGGGAGAAAAGACAGGCTGTGAGAGGAGGGGGGGGGGAGAAAAGACAGGCTGTGAGAGGAGGGGGGGGGGAGAAAAGACAGGCTGTGAGAGGAAAGAGGGGGAGAAAAGACAGGCTGTGAGAGGAGGGGGGGGGAGAAAGACAGGCTGTGAGAGGAGGGGGGGGAGAAAAGACAGGCTGTGAGAGGAGGGGGGGAGAAAAGACAGCTGTGAGAGGCGGGGGGGAGAAAAGACAGGCTGTGAGAGGAGGGGGGGAGAGAAAAGACAGGCTGTGAGAGGAGGGGGGGGAGAAAAGACAGGCTGTGAGAGGAGGGGGGGGAGAAAAGACAGGCTGTGAGAGGAGGGGGGGAGAGGAGAGGGGGAGAGGGGGAGAGGGGAGAGGAGAGGGGGGAGAGGGGAGAGAAAAGACAGGCTGTGAGAGGAGGGGGGGGAGAAAAGACAGGCTGTGAGAGGAGGGGGGGGGGAGAAAAGACAGGCTGTGAGAGGAGGGGGGGGGGAGAAAAGACAGGCTGTGAGAGGAGGGGGGGGGGAGAAAAGACAGGCTGTGAGAGGAGGGGGGGGAGAGAGAAAGACAGGCTGTGAGAGGAGGGGGGGGGGAGAAAGACAGGCTGTGAGAGGAGGGGGGGGAGAAAAGACAGCCTGTGAGAGGAGGGGGGGGAGAAAAGACAGGCTGTGAGAGGAGGGGGGGGGAGAAAAGACAGGCTGTGAGAGGAGGGGGGGGGAGAAAAGACAGGCTGTGAGAGGAGGGGGGGGGAGAAAAGACAGGCTGTGAGAGGAGGGGGGGGAGAAAAGACAGGCTGTGAGGAGGAGGGGGGGGAGAAAAGACAGGCTGTGAGAGGAGGGGGGGGAGAAAAGACAGGCTGTGAGAGGAAAGAGGGGGAGAAAAGACAGGCTGTGAGAGGAGGGGGGGGAGAGAAAAGGACAGGCTGTGAGAGGAGGGGGGGAGAGAAAAGACAGGCTGTGAGAGGAGGGGGGGGAGAAAAGACAGGCTGTGAGAGGAAGAGGGGGGAGAAAAGACAGGCTGTGAGAGGAGGGGGGGGAGAGAAAAGACAGGCTGTGAGAGGGGGGGGGAGAGAAAAGACAGGCTGTGAGAGGAGGGGGGGGGAGAGAAAAGACAGGCTGTGAGAGGAGGGGGGGGGGAGAAAAGACAGGCTGTGAGAGGAGGGGGGGGGGGAGAAAAGACAGGCTGTGAGAGGAGGGGGGGGGGGAGAAAAGACAGGCTGTGAGAGGAGGGGGGGGGGGGGAGAAAAGACAGGCTGTGAGAGGAGGGGGGGGGGGAGAAAAGACAGGCTGTGAGAGGAGGGGGGGGGGGAGAAAAGACAGGCTGTGAGAGGAAAGAGGGGGGAGAAAAGACAGGCTGTGAGAGGAGGGGGGGGGGAGAAAAGACAGGCTGTGAGAGGAGGGGGGGGGGAGAAAAGACAGGCTGTGAGAGGAAAGAGGGGGAGAAAAGACAGGCTGTGAGAGGAGGGGGGGGGAGAAAAGACAGGCTGTGAGAGGAGGGGGGGGGGAGAGAGAAAAGACAGGCTGTGAGAGGAGGGGGGGGGAGAGAAAAGACAGGCTGTGAGAGGAGGGGGGGGGGGGAGAAAAGACAGGCTGTGAGAGGAGGGGGGGGGGGGAGAAAAGACAGGCTGTGAGAGGAGGGGAGGGGGGGGGGGGAGAAAAGACAGGCTGTGAGAGGAGGGGAGGGGGGGGGGGGAGAAAAGACAGGCTGTGAGAGGAAAGAGGGGGAGAAAAGACAGGCTGTGAGAGGAGGGGGGGGAGAAAAGACAGGCTGTGAGAGGAGGGGGGGGGGGAGAGAGAAAAGACAGGCTGTGAGAGGAGGGGAGGGGGGGGGGGGGAGAAAAGACAGGCTGTGAGAGGAGGGGGGGGAGAGAAAAGACAGGCTGTGAGAGGAGGGGGGGGAGAGAAAAGACAGGCTGTGAGAGGAGGGGGGGGGAGAAAAGACAGGCTGTGAGAGGAGGGGGGGAGAAAAGACAGGCTGTCAGAGGAAGGGGGGGGGGGAGAAAAGACAGGCCGTTAGTTCCATTCGCAACCTCTCCAGATAATGAAGCAGTCCGTGCCCGCATGTAGCAAGACCTGGACGCCATCCAGGCTCAGGCTGAAAGGTGGCATGTAACATTCACGCCAGGCAATGATCATCTCCAACAAGAGAGAGTCTAACCACCTCCCCTTGACATTCAATGGCATTAACATCGCCGAATCCCCCACCATCAACATCCTGGGGGGGTCACCATTGACCAGAAACTTAACTGGACCAGCCATATAAATACTGTGGCTACAAGAGCAGGTCAGAGGCTGGGTATTCTGCGGCGAGTGACTCACCTCCTGACTCCCCAAAGCCTTTCCACCATCTACAAGGCACAAGTCAGGAGTGTGATGGAATACTCTCCACTTGCTTGGATGAATGCAGCTCCAACAACACTCAAGAAGCTTGACACTCAAGAAGCTTGACAAAGCAGCCTGCTTGATTGGCATCCCATCCACCAACCTAAACATTCACTCCCTTTACCACTGGCACACCATGGCTGCAGTGTGTACCATCCACAGGATGCACTGCAGCAACTCGCAAGGCTTCTTCGACAGCACCTCCCAAACCCGCGACCTCTACCACCTAGAAGGACAAGGGTGGCAGGCACATGGGAACAACACCACTTGCACGTTCCCCTCCAAGTCACACACCATCCTGACTTGGAAATATATCGCCGTTCCTTCTTCGTCGCTGGGTCAAAATCCTGGAATTCCCTACCTAACAGCACTGTGGGAGAACCGTCACCACACGGACTGCAGCGGTTCAAGAAGGCGGCTCACCACCACCTTCTCAAGGGCAATTAGGGATGGGCAATAAATGCCGGCCTTGCCAGTGACGCCCATGAACAAATATAAAAAAAAGAGGGGGGGAGAAAAGACTGGCCGCCAAAGGAGGGGGGGGGGGGGGGTGAAGAGGGAAGAAAAGACAGGCTGTCGGGGGTGGGGGGGGGGCGGGGAAGAAAAGACAGGCTGCCAGAGGAAGGGGAGGGAAAGAGAGACTGCCAGGGTGGTGTGGGGAGGGAGGGGAGGGGTAGAAAGGGACTGCCGGACCAACCAAGGAGGGAAGAGAGTACTGTCAGGGGAAGAGAGAGCGAGCTGGAGACACTGACATGGAGGGAGAAACTTCCAGAGAGAGAGAGAGCATGAGAGACTGCCAGAGATGGAGACAGGCCGGGAGAGAGGAATTGCTAGAAAGAGATATAGAGAGAAAACTTTGGAAGTTTGTGTTGGGAACGATGACTTGTCTGAGTGTTGGAAATAGTGGAAGGTTGCATTGCTGGGGACTGACTTTTTTTTTTCTCGAAGTACAAATACAGGGATCTGACAGTGCGGGAAATCCTGATTGTTACCTCTACCTACAAAGACCTCAAGCCTGTGATGGATGCATATGGTGAGTGATGTGAAAATCTACGCACATGCAATCCTTTCATTGAAGGGCATTTGGACTCCCCTAATGGCTTGGCTGGTTAAGGCAAAGAGTAGCTGAGCACGGGTATTAGGAAGGTGCCATGTTCGAGCTCATTGTTGATTTAGCAGTAGAGCGGGACAATTGGAACCTGCTGTCCTGGAATAGCAAGGGAAATAGGGGACCTCACTCCTGAATACCATCCTGTGAATTTTGGCAGGAAATTATAGGTGAGGACAGGATTGTGTTTGGCTGTGATGCCCTCTGCTGTCAAATATTCTACATAGACTTACACTCGGGCAAGCTACCAGAAGTCAATTAGTGCCTGTGGAGCTGTAGCCCAACAAGGAGTCAACACCTTTAGGGGAGGAAAGGTGAAAATTGACTATGAAAAAGTCTGGTCACTACATAAAGTGGGGGTACCCTTCACCCACCCACTCAGTTAGCTGCTGATATACTTCCAGAGTACTCCACCTTCAGAGGTACTCATTACACAGTGTTGGGTCATTGGTGATCCTTCATCTGTAGCCTGTGGCAGACTTGTTGCTCCGTACCTCTCTGGCACCGTGCTCTTCAGCTTCTCCAGCTGGAATTCAGTGTTGCTCCCGCTGGCTCCCCAGTAAAAGAAAGCTACTACAACATCATCAACTTGCATTTATCGTGCCTTTAACATTGAAAAATATCTCAAGGTGCTTCGCAGAGGCGTAATCAGTCAAAAATCGATGCCGAGACAAAGGAGACATTAGGAAAGGTGACCAAACTCTTGGTTAAAGAGGAGAAGGAGGTGGCGAGGGAGAGCGGTTTGGAGAGGGAAAGGAGGGGAGGGAGTTGGAGAGGCAGTTTAGAGAGGGAAAGGAGGAGAGGGAGGCGGAGCGGTTTAGAGAGAGAATTCCAGACTATGTGCCTAGACGGCTGAATTCACAGCTACCAATGATGGGGTGAAGGGAGGGGGATGCACAATAAGCCAGAGTCAAGAGTGGAGACTTGGGAGGGGGGGTTGTAGGGCTGGAGGCGGTTACAGAGTTAGGGAGAGGGGCAAGACCATGAAGGGATTTAAACACAAGGATGAGAATTTTAAATCTCAAACATTGTGGGACAGGGAGCCAAAGTAGGTCAGAGAGGACAGGGGTGATGGGTGAGTGGGACTTGATGCGAGTTAGGATAAGGTCAGTGGAGTTTTGGATGAGCTGACGTTAATGGAGGGTGGATAATGGGAGGACAGCCAGGAGAGCATTGGAATGGTCAAGTCTGGAGATGACAAAAGTGTAGATGAGGATTTCAGCGGCAGATAGGCCAAGGCAGGGACAATGTTACGGAGGTGGAAGTAGGCGGTCTTTGTTATGGAGAATATATGGGCTCGGAGGCTCAGCTCAGGGTCAAATAGATCGCCGAGTCTGTGAACAGTCTGGTTCAGCCTGAGATAACGCCCAGGGAGGGGGATGGAATTGGTGGCGAGGGTACGGGAATATTATTAGGAGATGGTTATCCAATGTTCCACAGCAAGTGAAAGGCCTCAATTAAAATAGTGATCTTGGTCCTGTATGTTTTTCTCTTCCTCGGGCCTCCAATTGGCAACTGCCCCCAATAGCGTGATAGAAATTGGGCTCACGGTTGGAAACCTGTGTCCCATCGCCCTGGTGCAGTGTGTTCCAGAATTCTTGAGAGCACCTTCAGCAAGGCAGTGGTTGAGATTATAGCCTTCAGAAAAAATGAGTTAAAACCGCCTTAATTAAATAATGGTAGGACAGGAGATCTTAACACAGATCTGTGGCTGGGTGGTTTATTATTATGCGACACAGAATTTGTGGAGTATTTCTGAAGCACCTTATTTATATTATTTCACTTTAGATGGAATTTGCACGCACACCACCACATGGATTGCACCATACCCTGAGTTTTTACTTCCATTCTGTAAATTATCTTCTTTTGTAAAACCAGGAGGAATTTAGCAAGGCTTAGATTAGTTCTGTGTTTTCCCGATGGTTCTCTCCTCTGGTATCACTCCAGTGCTAGCTGGCTGTTGGAGAGCAGTCGCAGCGGAGGGTGGGGGTTGGAGAAAAATGGGTTTAACACAGGCTGTTGCACCCCTAACGTTACTGAACTTGTTAGCTCTGGAGATACTGTGGATTGTACGATCTGCACTGAAGTAAGTGGAGATCCATCCCTCGGTGTGAATTGGAATTGGGACACTAACTTAAGGGAGAGGTGAGACATAGATTGAAAGTAGTAACCAGTGCTTTGCCCATGGCCTATTGTGCAAAGACACTGCTCAGTGTAGTACTGAGCCACACAGACCAGAAGATTCCAGCTTTGGTTCTTAGTATGTGCGGAGTTTGCTGATCTCAGCCAGGGCTGGCCAGCGGCCGGGAGGGAAAACCAGCGGCAGGAGGCTGCAGCCGGGGACCCTTGGGGACGATCCCCGGTAATCAGGAGGGGGAAGGGTAGAGGCGTTGCAATTGGCCTCAGTGGTCCTGGGCCCAAGAAAGGAAAATTCAGTGAGGATTCCTACTCCTGGTGTCTATCCAGTGACTCCTGCTGAAAAGTGCACATATCAGTGTTGAACGAGGACACGATTGGGCTCAACTGAGGTGCTTTCCAAGTTCAAGTAGGTTGCTAACAGTCACTGTCTTCACTCTTATCCAAACCAAGACCACTTGGGGTGAGGTACTGGAGGGTGTTGGTTTCTAATGGAACTATACCCCGGCATGAGTCAGTATCTTCAAGAGAAAAGGGGGAAGTACTTTTAAGAAAATAGTTCTCTGTCAGATGTTGGGGTGGTGCCCTCCCAGTTAGAGAGGTGTGTATTCGACTTACCTACCCCAAATTTGGAGTGGGTTTTCCCTCTCTCCCTGCCATTTCCTAGGTGGAGGATGCACCGTGGAGAAGCAAAGTATGAGGACTCTAGGTTGAAAAGTGGCTGGGCCACTCCTGCCATAGCATCCCGCCTCCTTTTAAACTTACTCTAATAGTCCACACTCCTTATCTACAGGCAAATGTGCTGACATCACTCGGGTATTACTTGTCAAAGAATGTATGAGCCTGGGAGAGCAAATTAGTGGGAGTGTGACGTGTTTCAAAAGAAAGTAATTCTAAAGCACCCTAATTGATAGCCTTTGTATTTAGCATCTACTCCAGTTGGTTTCTTTGAATGTGACATTAGGCTGGGAGAAGTTACTGACTGGCTCTGAGGTTGTGGAGAAAACAATGCAGCAAGTTAAAAGGATAAGGTCGTTGAAGAGCTGTGGGTTAATCTGGTTATGTGGTTTGAGTTCCCTCGTACTGTCTGTGTCCAACTTAGGTGATTGTAAACAATTTTACAACACCAAGTTATAGTCCAGCAATTTTATTTTAAATTCACAAGCTTTCGGAGGCTTCCCCCTTCGTCAGGTGAACGATGTGAAATGAAATCCTCGAAATGAAATCGCATTTATAATTCACAGAACAATGCTTGGTGAGTACAGACAGTTTTTTCAACTGCCCGTTGCCAAGGCAATCAGTGTGCAGACAGACAGGTGTTACCTGCCAGGTCTCACAGAATATACAAATCACCAAAAAAAAACAAACAAAAAAAAACAGAGATGGAGAGGTAGAAACATAGAAAAGACAGCAACTGACCCGTTATATTAAAAACAGATAACATTTATTCGCTGGTGGGGTAACGTGTAGCGTGACATGAACCCAAGATCCCGGTTGAGGCCGTCCTCATGGGTGCGGAACTTGGCTATCAATTTCTGCTCGACGATTTTGCGTTGTCGTGTGTCTCGAAGGCCGCCTTGGAGAACGCTTACCCGAAGGTCGGTGGATGAATGTCCATGACTGCTGAAGTGTTCCCCGACTGGGAGGGAACCCTCCTGTTTGGCGATTGTTGCGCGGTGTCCGTTCATCCGTTGTCGCAGCGTCTGCATGGTCTCGCCGATGTACCATGCTCTGGGGCATCCTTTCCTGCAACGTATGAGGTAGACAACGTTGGCCGAGTCACAGGAGTTCGACAGTTCCGACGGGCCACAGCAAAAAATCGCATAGACCTCCTCAGGAGACTAACACGGGACGCAACCAACAGAGTACCCTTTGTCGTCCAGTACTTCCCCGGAGCGGAGAAACTACGCCATGTTCTCCGCAGCCTTCAACATGTCATCAATGAGGACAAACACCTCGCTATGGCCATCCCCACACCTCCACTACTCGCCTTTAAACAGCCACCCAACCTCAAACAGACCATCGTTCGCAGCAAATTACCTAGCTTTCAAGAGAACAGCGTCCACGACACCACACAACCCTGCCACGGTAACCTCTGCAAGACATGCCAGATCATCGACACAGATACCACCATCACACGAGAGGACACCACCCACCAGGTGCATGGTTCATACTCCTGTGACTCGGCCAACGTTGTCTACCTCATACGTTGCAGGAAAGGATGCCCCAGAGCATGGTACATTGGCGAGACCATGCAGACGCTGCGACAACGGATGAACGGACACCGCGCAACAATCGCCAAACAGGAGGGTTCCCTCCCAGTCGGGGAACACTTCAGCGGTCATGGACATTCATCCACCGACCTTCGGGTAAGCGTTCTCCAAGGCGGCCTTCGAGACACACGACAACGCAAAATCGTCGAGCAGAAATTGATAGCCAAGTTCCGCACCCATGAGGACGGCCTCAACCGGGATCTTGGGTTCATGTCACGCTACACGTTACCCCACCAGCGAACAAATGTTATCTGTTTTTAATATAACGGGTCAGTTGCTGTCTTTTCTATGTTTCTACCTCTCCATCTCTTTTTTTTTGTTTGTTGTTTTTTTTTGGTGATTTGTATATTCTGAGACCTGGCAGGTAACACCTGTCTGTCTGCATCCTGATTGCCTTGGCAACGGGCAGTTGAAAAAACTGTCTGTAATCACCAAGCATTGTTCTGTGAATTATAAATGCGATTTCATTTCGAGGATTTCATTTCACATCGTTCACCTGACGAAGGGGGAAGCCTCCGAAAGCTTGTGAATTTAAAATAAAATTGCTGGACTATAACTTGGTGTTGTAAAATTGTTTACAATTGTCAACCCCAGTTCATCACCGGCATCTCCACATCACAACTTAGGTGACACAGTTCCCCAGCTGGACAGAGATTAGCACTTGCACTTTCAACAAAAATAATTTTTAAATAAAATTTCTTTGATTAGTTTTGTAGGAGTGGTGCTGCTTTGGGAGGGGGAATGGGAGACTCTTTTGAATGGAATGGGTGCTGTATAATCCCCCTCAATATGATTTTTTTATTTTGAAAAGGCCTAACATTCTAGGCCACGTAGGCAATGACAGCTTCCTTATTCCCAGAGTGTCCACAGTTTCCCACAATATTTCTAGACAATTGGACACAACTTTTAAAGAGAAGGGTTGAGAGAAGTGGGTGACATTGATATGTCAAAATACATAGGCTTGTTGGGTCTAAAGGTCTTTCTATTTCCCAAATATTCTTGTCCTAACTTCTACTCCTGAAACATTGGGCAGAGCTTTCTGAGGACCTGTCCGACCGGCGAGACTCATAAACAGCTGGTAACTTATCAGATAATCACACAATTGACGGTTTCTGATAAACTGCCTGCTGTGTGCGAGGTCCCACGGTGGCATGGGTTCTTGGAAAGTTCCATCGATGTGTCTTTTAAAAGTTCAGATGAGATAAAAGAGGAAGAAAGTGTTCCTTCGTAGGATCTACTCAGGATTTCAGTACAATGTACCAGTATTACTGAGTGACTGTCGGTTTTAGTGTACCGGTGTTGTTCACTCCCTGCCAGTGTTACAATGTACCGGTGTTGTTCACTCCCTGCCAGTGTTACAATGTACCGGCGTTCACTCCCTGTCGGTGTTACAATGTACCGGCGTTCACTCCCTGTCGGTGTTACAATGTACCGGCGTTCACTCCCTGTCGGTGTTACAATGTACCGGCGTTCACTCCCTGTCGGTGTTACAATGTACCGGCGTTCACTCCCTGTCGGTGTTACAATGTACCGGCGTTCACTCCCTGTCGGTGTTACAATGTACCGGCGTTCACTCCCTGTCGGTGTTACAATGTACCGGCGTTCACTCCCTGTCGGTGTTACAATGTACCGGCGTTCACTCCCTGTCGGTGTTACAATGTACCGGCGTTCACTCCCTGTCGGTGTTACAATGTACCGGCGTTCACTCCCTGTCGGTGTTACAATGTACCGGCGTTCACTCCCTGTCGGTGTTACAATGTACCGGCGTTCACTCCCTGTCGGTGTTACAATGTACCGGCGTTCACTCCCTGTCGGTGTTGCAGTGTACTGGTGTTACTCATTGGTTATGTGAAAAAGCTCTTTCATATTATGTGCTGGGTCCAAAGAGTGATGCTACTTCCTGAATCTACACTGTAGTTGTGCTGCTGGTCTCCGTCTGAACCAGTGGCAAATGTGTTTGGCACGAGCGGACGACAATGGTAATTTGGCCACTGCACGTGCACAGTGTGTGTGTCGTTACGTCATCCAGGCCTCTTTGACGGTCACACTGCACTCAGTGCAGCTCTTTTACTGGTCAGAGTTCGAGTAACAGTGACGGGGAAACTGGTGTTCCTGGACACCGATCTAACTAAGCTGGCAGTTTGATTTCATCTGGCCGCCGGCTATGGGAGATCCGGGCTACGTGAGCCAGCAGCCAAAGATCAGTATAAAAGCAGTTGCTGTGTACTGAATGTTGCTGTTTACAATGTACTGCTATTATTCAGGGGCCATCATCTTTCCCACCTCTCTAAATTGCCCTACTGAATTCTGTATTCCTTCAGGTGCTTTGGCTAATTTTTCTACCAGTGACTTCAATCTATCTGCAAGTCACTTAAATACCAGATTTATTGTTGCTTGGATCCTTTTTATTAAATGCCAGTTTGTCTAGCAGTATGTGCAAATGCTGCCGAGGAAGTCCTGTCCATTATACTGTGCCTACTGAGAAAAGTTGCACTGAGAGTTCTCAACTTTTTATTTTCTGGTGGAATCTGACACACTCTTCCTCTCCTCCTCCTCCTCCCCCCCCCCCCCCCCCCCCCCCAAAAGTTGCAGACTATTACGGACCCATGTCAGTGGCAGCTGTCCATTACCTCACCCAAATGCCCATTGTTCGTTTGTGAACCCAGACAGTGAGCATTGCAAGTTGTTTGACTGTAGGGGTATCACAGCTGCCTTCGGTGCCCATTCGAGTGGGAGTCATTGGGTAGCAATCATGAGTGAGAACTTTTGAAAATGTTTTATATAATCCCACCCTCCCCCTTTTCCACCCCTTTCTCCCCAGTCCAGAGGTGCTGCACCAGTTGCAGAATTTTTACTGCTCTCCATGCTGCAACCTCTTAGTGCGGCACTAGGTGGAGTGTTTAACTGTTAAACACGCCACCTAGTGCACCTAGCTAAATGTTTCCACTGATCTTTGTGGTTGAATGTAACTGATTTTTTTTTTCCCTGTCTGATTTCAGTGTTTAACAATGGTTCATCTCAGGAGCTGATGAGTCTCACCGGGACTATCCCAGTCAGCTACCGAGGTAAGGAATGAGTGATGAAAAAGTCCCAAATTGGATGTAAGGTATGGTTTGCAGGAGTGTTGCAATGTAAGAGCCTGTTGGGTGGGGACAGTGCAGATGGGCTATCGGTGAGGGAATTTGTGACAACAAAGGCAAGCTTGATGTGGGGAGTGTAACTCAGGAAGGCTTTGGGAATGTCTGAAAGGAGTGACTGGGAGACTTAGTGAGAACTTGGGTGTGTGCAGCATGTCTAATATTTTAATCTAAACCAGTGCAACTTTTAGAAAGTCTGTTTTTCCCCAGTTGAACTCTGTTGCTGTCTGACCTCTAAGTAGCTTACACGTCTGCTCTGATGAGAGAGTTGCTCATGTAAATGTTTCTGCCGTTACCATTTCCAGATTATAGCCATCAATTGTGTGTAAAATACACATTCCCCCTCCCTTGTGTGGTGGATGGTGCAGTCCTTTTCACTCTCCTGCTTGTTCTCCAGTAAAGTTTGGTAATCTGAGGGAGGCGGGGTGGTGTTTGCGTTGCTCATTATTTACTAATTTATGTGCATTAAAATGAAATAGGAAGGGAAGTTTTGGAGGAGTAAATAATTTTATATTAAATACATTCAAAATATCATTTTACATTACCAAGAAGACTCCATGTTGGTAGTCTGCTCCAATGATATCACTGAAGGGGAGAGTTCCATGCATCCCAGAGCAACACATTGATTGCAATGGCAGGGCCCTGACTTCAAAACAACCTGAAAGCTAATTTGGAGCCACCCTACCTTGGAAAATCATGTTACTGAACAGGTGTGCTCCATGATTGGCCTGCAGCTGTTTTCCAGGAGTTTTCTTTCAGGGGAGGGGTGAATAGGGGAGGCTCCAGACCGGCTTTCAGGTAGGTCCGAAGTCGCAGCCTTTGCTGATCATTGGGGACGTCACCAGCCTGGCCCAGCAGCAAGGAGACCAACATGTCAGTTCTTGGGACTGAGTGAGAAATTTGATTCTTGTCTTTATAGTGAGAAAAAAAAAATAACTTTAAGTGTTGGACTACTTGGAATAAATAATGATCCCTCCAGACTTATCCCTTTTAAATGAGCGGTCACTTTTTTGGAAGCTGTGTGGCTTTCAGTTTCAATCTTTTTTTTCCCCTATATTTGCAGGAACTATGTATAATATCCCTGTGTGTCTCTGGTTACTGGACACTTACCCTTACAACCCTCCAATCTGCTTTGTAAAACCCACCAGCACCATGATGATTAAAACGGGAAAACACGTTGATGCCAATGGGAAGATCTACCTTCCTTACCTGCATGAGTGGAAACACGTGAGTATCATAGGGACCGTATTGTTTAAAACAACCTCTACCTCCATGTCCCAGAGGAGAGGCAAATACTAGCATCTGTATACTGGGGAAGAGGTGGGTATTGGCAGCCATTGTCTCCAGGGAGATGCATATACTGGCAGCCTAGGCACTTTGGGGTGCGGGGGAAGGAGTTGGATAGTGGCAGACTGAGCACTTCTTGCAAAGGGCTATTGGATAGTGGCAGGCTGTGCACTCCCAGGAAGTGGCTGTTGGATAATGGCAGGCTGGGCACTTTTCTCTACATGAAGCATGAGAGAGTTGAGAGCGAGAAGAAGCCATTTGACCCATTAAAGCTTGGCCCTGTTCTGTTCTGTTCTAACTCTCCCATTGTCCCAATGCATTTTGAATGCATCCGAAGTGTATAGAGCCAAAATTCCTGATGCCCCGGAGGTGCAGCAAGATTGAACTTCAGGCTGCCACTGTTGACCCTGTCCCAAATTCTGAGGGCGAGGTTATTTACATAGTTGGGGTAGCTGGCCAACGCCTCCAGAGAGGCAGCAGAAGCGCTCGGCCTGATGAGATGACTGAAGTCGGAGCTGCACTCTGCCACTCCAACGAGGGACCCCAGGGCCCTGAAGGACTAAGGAGAAAAGGTCCCAAAATTTTTGCCTGCTCCTCTCTTGAGGGATCAATTAACTTTTTTACTGGCAATCTTGGGGCCTGCTTAAGGCTCAGTTGGGCCAGTAAAGTGGCATACCAGACGGAATTCCTGGTGCAGTCCAGGAATGCCCCTGGATGCTCCCGTAATGCTAGCTGCTAATGTTGGAGGGGGGTGTGGTGGCTGGGCAGATCAGAATTTTCCTAAATGGGGCGGAAACCTGGTGGATCCAAGTGCTGCCTCAAATTCCTGCCTGCCCGCAGGCGATTTGAGCTGTTACCCACTGCAGGAATTTCAGGCCTTTACCATCCTTCAGTTTGTTCTTATGTTTTATTTAAATTTATTTTCCACTATTTTGTACTTTTTGTCCCTGCCACAGCACTAAAACAGCGCTAACCAAAGTCATAAATGCCATCCTCTGTGATTGTAACCGCGATACGTTATCCCTCCGTGACTGCTCTACAGCCTTTGACACATTTGACCTTGCCACTCTACTCCAACACCTCTCCTCTGTTGTCCAGCTCAGGGGAATTGCCCTTGCTTGGTTCCACTCTTGCCTATCCAATCGTAGCCAGAGCCTCTCCAGTAATTGCTCATAGAATCTTAGAGTGAACTAGTCTGTTCGCAGTCTCTGCATCCGATTTAACCTCAAGCTGAGCTTCCGACCCAATATCCTCTCCATCACAAAGACTGCTTACTTTCACCTCGGTAACATCACCCTTCTCCGTCCCCATCTCAGCCCATTTGCCCTTGAAATCTTCATCCGTGTCTTTGTCACCTCCAGACTCGATTATTCTAATACTCTCTTGGCCGACTTCCCATCCTCTACCCTCTGTAAACTCCAGTTCGTGTAAAACTCTGCTCCCTGCACCAAGTCCCGCTTACCACCTCTCCCTGCTGACCTACTTTGGCTCCCGGTCCCCCAAAATTTAAAAATTCTCATCCTCGTGTTTAATTCCCTTCGTAGCCTCACCCTTCCCTATCTCTGTAACCTCTTCCAGCCCTACAACCCTCACCCTTGCCCCCCCCCCCCCCGAACACTCTCTTCCTCTGACTCTGGCCTTTTGTGCATCCCCCTTCCTTTCGCCCCACCATTAGCGGTTGTTCCTTCAGCGCTCTAGTCTCCACAGTCTGGAATTTCCTCCCTAAGACCCTCCACTTCTCCACCTCCTTCTCCTCCTTTAAGACCTTCCTTAAAAACCCACCTCTTTGCCCAAGCTTTTGGTCCATATTAAAAGAAGTTAGGGAGGAGATAACAGAGGCGTTATTATACATATATAATAATTCACTAGAGAAGGGAAAAGTTCTAGAGGACTGGCGGGCAGCTAATATTATTCCTATGTTTAAGAAGGGAGATAGAACAAGTTCAGGGAACTATAGACCAGTTAGCTTAACGTCAGTGGTAGAAAAGATAATAGAATCTTTACTCAAAGATGTAATAGAAAGACATCTAGAAAATGAAAATATAATAAGGAGCAATCAGCCTGGATTTCAGAAGGGAAAGTCATGCTTGACCAACCTTATTGAATTCTTTAAAGAAGTAACAGAGTAGACAAGGGTAATGCAGTAGATGTAATATATTTGGATTTACAAACAGCCTTCGATAAGGTATCGCACTGTAGACTCATGACTAAAGTCAGAGCATGTGGAGTCAAGAGGACAGGCAGCAGAATGGATAGCAAGCTGGCTACAAAACAGAAAACAGAAAGTAGGGGTTCAGGGTAGTTTCTCAGACTGGCAAAAGGTGGGAAGTGGTGTTCCTCAGGAATCGGTGCTTGGACCACTTTTCACAATTTGCTTTACTTATTTGGAGTCGGGAATCGGAAGTACAATTTCAAAATTTGAGGACGACAGTAAATTAGGGGGTGTAGTTAATACAAAGGAAGAATGCGTTAAAATGTAAGAATGGGCATGTAATTGGCAAATGTATTTCAATATAGGTGAGTGTAAGGTGGTACATTTTGGTAGGAAGAATAAGGAGGCCACATATTGCTTGGATAATAGTCTAAACAGGATAGAGGAGCAAAGGGACCTGGGGTTACAGATACACATCACTAAAAGTAGCAATACAGGTTAATAAGGCCATTTAAAAAAAGGCAAATCAAGCATTAGGGTTCATTTCTGGAGGGATAGAATTGAAAAGCAAAGACGTAATGTTAAATTTGTATAAAACCTTGGTTAGACCACACTTAGAGTATTGTGTACAGTTCTGGTCTCCGTATTATAAAAAGGATGTAGAGGCATTGGAGAGGGTGCAAAAAAGATTCACAAGGATGATGCCAGAACTGAGAGGATACAGCACAGAAGGAGGCCATTCGGCCCATTGAGCCCATGCCAGCTCTTCGTAAGACCGATCCATTTAGTCCCATTCCCCTGCACTTTCCCCGTAGCCCTGCACATTTTTTCCCTTCAAGTATTTATCCAATTCCTTTTTGAAAGCCACAATTGAATCTGCGTCCACCACCCTTTCAGGCAGTGCATTCCAGATCATAACTACTGTCTGGATAAAAAAGTTTTTCCTCATGTCTCCTTTGGTTTTTTTGCCAATCACCTTAAATCTGTGTCTTCTGGTTCTCGACCCTTCCGCCAATGGGAACAGTTTCTCTTTATTTACTTTATCTAAACCCTTTATGATTTTGAACACTTCTATCAAATCTCCTCTTAACCTTCTCTGCTCTAAGGAGAACAACCTGACCTTCTCCATTCTATCCACATAACTGAAGTCCCTCATCCCTGGAACCATTCGAGTAAATTTTTTCTGCATCCTCTCTAAGGCCTTCACGTCCTTCCTAAAGTGCAGTGCCCAGAATTGGACACAATATTCCAGCTTATCAGGCTGGGGCTCTTTTCTCTAGAAACGAGAAGGCTGAGGGGTGACCTGATAGGTCTTTAAGATAATAGGGTTTGATTGGGTAGACGTAGAGAAAATGTTTCCACTTGTGGAGGAGTCCAAAACTAGAGGTTGTAAATATAAAATAATCACTAATAAATCCAATAGGGAATTCAGGCGTAATTTCTTTACCCAAAGAGTGGTTAGAATGTGGAATGTGTTACCACAAGGAGTAGTTGAGGCAAATAACACAGATGCATTTAAAGGAAAGCTAGATATAAGAACATAAGAAATAGGAGCAGGAGTAGGCCAATCGGCCCCTCGAGCCTGCTCCGCCATTCAATAAGATCATGGCTGATCTGATCCTAACCTCAAATCTAAATTCATGTCCAATTTCCTGACCGCTCCCCGTAACCCCTAATTCCCTTTACTTCTAGGAAACTGTCTATTTCTGTTTTAAATTTATTTAATGATGTAGCTTCCACAGCTTCCTGGGGCAGCAAATTCCACAGACCGACTACCCTCTGAGTGAAGAAGTTTCTCCTCATCTCAGTTTTGAAAGAGCAGCCCCTTATTCTAAGATTATGCCCCCTCGTTCTAGTTTCACCCATCCTTGGGAACATCCTTACCGCATCCACCCGATCAAGCCCCTTCACAATCTTATATGTTTCAATAAGATCGCCTCTCATTCTTCTGAACTCCAATGAGTAGAGTCCCAATCTACTCAACCTCTCCTCATACGTCCGCCCCCTCATCCCCGGGATTAACCGAGTGAACCTTCTTTGTACTGCCTCGAGAGCAAGTATGTCTTTTCTTAAGTATGGACACCAAAACTGTATGCAGTATTCCAGGTGCGGTCTCACCAATACCCTATATAACTGCAGCAATACCTCCCTGTTTTTATATTCTATCCCCCGAGCAATAAAAGCCAACATTCCGTTGGCCTTCTTGCTCACCTGCTGCACCTGCATACTAACTTTTTGATTTTCTTGCACTAGGACCCCCAGATCCCTTTGTACTGCATATGGGGGAGAGAGGAATAGAAGGGTATCCTGATAGGGTTAGATGAAGGAGGGAGGAGGCTCATGTGGAGCATAAACGCCAGCATAGACCTGTTGGGCCAACTGGCCTGTTTCTGTGCTGTAGTTTTGATGTAACACCTCTCCTAATATCTCCTTGTTTGGCTCGGTGTCTGCTTTTGTTTGATTACCCCTCTGTGAAGCATTTTTCCTCATAAAAGGTGCTATATAAATGCAGGCTGACGTTCATGTGACCCCTGGCTCTGCTCTCCTGTCCTATTTTAAATATTCAGGATTTACCTTTCACATGCTTCTAAAGAGGATCCTCTTCGTTTCTGGACTGTAATGTTTGAGGGTTTTTGCCCCTAATCTTTGCTCTCCTCGATCAGACCCCTTACATTTGGACATTCTTGTTGCTCTTCTCTGCCCCTCTCCAATGCTTCACATCATTTGAGTACTGTGTACCGTACTGGTCTGCATGCTACAAAATGACAGCCTGAATAGTGTATTGCACAGCCTCCGCATAACCTCGGTAAACTTCTACTCTACTGTGCTGGCTGTATATAGAAGCATTTATCAGTTTATTTAAATTGCCGTACTACATTGGACATTGAACACGATTGCTTGCAGCTCCCCTTGAGTCTCCCTGTACTAATTGTATTCCATTCATTTTATACTGTATTGCACTTTGTTGTTTCCATTTGTTGGCATTGTTTTCATCTGTCACATTTGTATAAATGATGCAAATCTTTGGTGGCATCCTCAATTCCTTTAGCTCACATTGTGCCCCATTGTGGAAGTGAGATGTTTAAACAAAAATTTTTTAATGAAGGTATTTGTGTATTTTCTTTCCTCCTTCAGCCACATTCTGACCTGTATGGGCTGATTCAAGTGATGATAGTCATGTTTGGGGAGGAGCCTCCAGTCTTTTCGAGGCCAGCTGCACCTCCAACATTTCCACAGTACCAAGCCACAGGACCTCCAACCAGTAAGTAGCTTTCTGAGAAAGACTGTGTGTGATTAAAACTGCATGTAGGGTAGATTAAATTTTATTCTTTTGAATCCATGAACATGTAAGACTGTCTCTTGGTAGCTTCTGACCTATTTCTTTTGCTTCATTTTCCTCCCCTCCTGTTGTGAGAGTTCAATAACTCATGTTGAGGTGCATATCCATAGTTGAGCTCCAAGACCGTGCCTAAATGGTCATTCTTGATGTGAAAGCCTAGGCAGTAAGTATTAGCGGGCTAATTGACAACGAAACCTAATCCTGTCTGTACCCACTAAATCAACATGCCCCTTTTTCGTCGAGGCCAGTGGACAGCTATCAGCAGAAGAAAGCTTCAGTGATTGACTCCTCCCTAACCCATGAACACTGAAGCCAATATTGGCAATAGTGCTGCTTCGGCTGAGATCAGCTAACTTAATACCAATGAGGAGTAGCACCTGGACCTTTTTGGTCTGGATGGCTCAGTTACACACTGGCTTTACATGTCTCGGATTGCACGTGTTACCCTTTGAAGACTTTGGTTCTCAGTTTTACTACAGAGCTATAAACTGCTAGTAATTTTTAGCTCTGGCTTACACTGCACCTTTTATTATCAGCTGAATATATGGAAAAATCCCAGGGGAGAGTGGGTCCTGGAAAATCCTGTGCTTTTAAAAGATATTGAGATAGAATTTCCGTGAGAGTTCTTCAATCTCCCTCTTATGCTGTTTCTCCAGGGTTTCTGACTATCTTCCACTGAAGTACAGTGGGACATCAGGAGAAGCCCTATAATTACTGACTCTTATATCTTCAGCTCTGCAAACCTCCTCCTGCGATGCTTCCTCGGTTGCTGTTTCCTGTCAGGATCCATCACATTTGGGGTTCCCCCACAGATGAAAGTGGTTCTGAAGGTGGTTTATATTCGCTTTTTTAGTGTTCTAGTCTGTGCCTACCTATACTGCAGTGATTCGTTGTTGGGTGCTGGGCTTTGTTGTGCAAACAGAGACTCGATCGCAGAAGAGCTCCAGACGAATCCTTAATCTTTTACCTTAGCTCCACGCCAAGGCACCATTTGGGGTTTACCATTTAATTTATGCCTATGCGTTAATGATGCCTGAATTTTGCTCACCAAACTGATCTAGGTCAACCAATTCAGATTATATTAGTGTTTACACTGCTAACCTCCCATCAGGATCTGCTCAGGTGCTGAGTGAATGAATTTTTCTTGCCAATTATCAAGAAGTCATCAGACAACAAAGTCAAACACTTGCTTATTAACCTCAGAATCATAGTTAGCAGCCCTCAAGTACATAGTATGCAAATAATTTGTAGATGGTGTTAATTTACAATAAATAATGGATTACAAAGACAGTTCAGTTTTCACATTAGAACAGCGTGCAGCCACTCAGAAGGTAATGTTTAAGGGCATTGTTTATCCAATACCTACAAAGGTAGTTCAGTTATGTCATATTAATTCAGCATTAACTGCTTGCTTAGGAACATAGGAATGCTGATAAATTTATAGTTGAGATCAGTGTCTGGGATTGATTTAAGATTAGACTCCTTAGATAGCTGACAAGTTAACAGTATTAGATAGCCAGTCTAATAAATAGATTAAAATTTATATGCTTGTAGATAGCAATGTTTCCAGAACTTATACGACTTTGTGCTTACGAGCTTGTGTGGACGAACTGGTTGCCTCGCTTTCCTCTGGGAGGATGATCTTAGCCTTCTGTGATCAGAGTGTTAATCTTCCATCTGTAGAGATGCTATTAGTTCCTCCGTTCCTGGATATATTCCATGTTGGTACTGTAACTGTTTTAAATCTCACTTTCCTTGATCTCGGGGGAAAACGTACACATCTAAGTGACACATGCATCTAGCTGCTTTATCTGTATAATCTTAACTTCTGTAACATTTCTCTCTTCCCTGTTGGAGTTGCATTTTCAATTTTGCAGAGACGCCCTTCTACGTGTACTAGACAAAGTACTCCTACACCGACTATTACAAAGACTACTTCAAGAACTACTAAAAGAACTAGAAATAAATTAAGAACTGTAAGACTGAAGACTGTAGTGTCAAAAACACTATCGTATATAACCTTAATTTCCATAGAAACCTCCTCTATTCTATTGACTGGTCTGAGTGACACATACATAGAATTACATAGAATGTACAGCACAGAAACAGGCTGTGCAAGTGGAAACATCTTCTCCAAGTCTACCCTATCAAACCCTTTCAAAATTTTAAAGACCTCTATCAGGTCACCCCACAGTCTTTTTTCTAGAGAAAACAATCCCAGCCTGTTCAATCTTTCCTGATAGTATAACCTCGCAGTTCTGGTATCATCCTAGTAAATCTTTTTTGTTCCTTCTCCAGTGCCTCTATCTTTTTTATATCTTGTTATGGAGACCAGAACTGTTCACGGTACTCCAAGTGTGGTCTAACCAGGGTTCTATACAAGTTTAAAATAACTTTCCTGCCTTTCAATTCTATTCCTCTAGAAATGAATCCCATTGCTTTGTTTGCTTTTTTAATGTCCTTATTAACCTGCGTCACTACTTTTAGTGATTTGTGTATCTGTACCTCCAGATCCCTCTGCTCCTCTACCCCATTTAGACTCTTATTTTCCATGCAGTATGTGGCCTCCTTATTCTTCCTACCAAAATGTACCACCTCATACTTATCTATATTGAAATTAATTTGCCAAGTACATGCCCATTCTGCAAGTTTGATGTCTTCCTGTGTTTTGTCGCAGTCTTCCTCAGTATTAACTATGCGCCCCCCCCCCCAATTTGGGGTTGTCCGCAAATTTTGAAATTGTACTTCCGATTCCCGACTCCAAATTGATTATGTAAATAGTGAAGACCAATGGTCCCAGCACCGATCCTTTGTTAGAAGAGTTCAGCCCTTCTGGTGTCAGTCACCTCACATAGCTCTGTTGGTACCCTTGATGACCTTCAAATCAATGAAGCAGCAGCACCTACATATGCCAAGTCACTTGTTTACTCCCTGGCTTTTCAGGCCTTTGCTGAAAAGAAGTCCCTCATAGGCCCAGATAAAGCAGGATATCTTTAGGTCCACCTAACGAGCCGCCTCCAGCCCTGTGGGTCTTGATAGGTTGTCTTCTGTCCCTGGTAAGGAATGTTTTGTTTGTATAAGTATTCATGGCTTAATTAGCATTAGCCCTTTCCTAACATTCGGTCTGACTACTGACTCCATTTTGAGGACACATTTTAATGCAATTTTTGGGGCAGTTCTCCTACAATGAGTCATCTGGTGTCTGCTGGCTGACCAAGTTGCTGCTGTTCTAGTTTCAGGTTTGAGATCAGTGGCAGGTGAGGGCTGCAAGGTTGTGGTCCTTTGAGTGAATGGTTATGTGGGCTGCAGTTGTAGTCCCAGAGTCTGAGCTCTGGATGTAACTACTTGTGGAGTGGCAGTTGGTCAGGTTTCTGGTCAGGTTGTTTCAGAGAACAGTCTTCACAGTGGTCTGAATCTGTTGGGATATCTGTTTTTCCTTTGCGTGTTGTCTGGGGGCTTGTTTAGTTGCTGTCACTGTTGAGCTGGGGAAAATGGAATAGAAGACCTTTAACTTCCCGATTGTCCATGTTTGGATTGGGATTGGTGTTGGGGTGCTCATTCGATCACTACATCCACTTGGTTAAAGTCTGGTAGGGTTGTTTGGGTGATGGGGACTGTTACTCGGCTGACCACTGTTTTCTTGACTGAAGATTCTGATTGTGCTGCTTCTCTCCTGTTGTCAAGACTATCCAGTTTCTGCGTGACCATTTGGTCCATGCCATGCCTGTGTTCCAGCCTGAGTAGGCAGTCTTTGATTGCATTGCTTCATGCCTCTGTCGTTTCTGTATGGTTCTCCATTTGCCATTTCTGTACATATGGCAGGCAGTCATCACTGCTGTAAATTATCTGGTCTCGGCAAACATTGCTGCAAAGCCCCAGTGGGCTGAGTCCGGGCGTTAGTGCTTCCCTTTGAGTGCTAGGTGGAATGCTCCGGCGAGGGCAGAGTGGGTCTTGTGGACCTGTACCTATGCTTTCTGCCAGCCCTGGAGGCAGTCAGATGAGGTGGTCCTGCACTCCCATTCAGCTGTGTCAGCTGCTTGGCTTACGTTGTGTTGTGTTGTGCTGTGCTGGGGTTGGTGGGTCTTTGCTGATTTCTGAAGTCCCTGTTATGTTGGTAGATGTTTTGGTGCTCTTTGTGGGAGGCCCTGATCCTGAATTTTGCAGGGGTAAGGGAGAACTCCGCTGGATTTTGTTTGCAGCTTCTTGGATAGACGCAGTTAGGGTGGTGGAGCCGGGTCAACATGTACTCACTGTTGCTCGGATCACACCAGAACTCCACTTACATTCCTTTTTAAAAAAAAAGGAATGTAATTTGAGAATGAGGTCCAACTTACAACAGGGCAGGAATGACATAATAAAAGCCGAGGACGACAAAGGGTTGCTAGGTTCAGTGAAGCTTTTTTTAAAATCAAGGCTGATCTTTGAACATTGTGCAAGAGCAACACAGGGTGCAGATTAGTGAGGATATGTTGGGTTCACAAAACAGACTACTGATATGATCCCTTGGTTGCTTATTTACCAGCACAGAACTTATTGCCTATTTATTTTATTGACCTTTTCTTCCCCAATACCTTTCTCATGTTTATGGCTAGACTACAGTTCCCTAACTAGATTGAGTCTCTGTTCCCTGCTGGGTGTGGATTGTGTTGTCATGATAACGATTAACCTTGTAAATCCCTTACTGACGATATGTGGGATGTCCACTGTGTTCTCTCGTCACCTCAGAAGGCTGAAAATGGCACCTTTCTAGGCAACTGTGCATAGGCTAAAACTACAGTTGAGATTTATTTCTAGATAAAAATTATACACAAAAGCAGAAAGGTAGATTAAATAACAACAGTACAATAATTAAACTTCCATTTCACAGAAAGTAGGTTGACTGTACCGAAAAAGTGTCTTGCAGCTCTTCATAGTACTTTTGAACCAATCAGCTGAGTTCCTTTGAATGACTTTATTTGCAGATCTTCCAAACAAATGCAATGGACAAATATTTCTTGGAAAAGGAGTAGCTATTTGATCCCTACTGGTTACATTATGTTCCTGAATTACGTGAGCGTCTCTTCCATAGAGTCGCATTGTGTTTCTGCACCTGGTGCAGCTCGATCAAAATCAAAACTATCTGAAATATCATTATCCAATTCTTGTCGCCATAAAACCCTTTTGAATTGCAGTCTCATCTTTAAGAAGTCAGTGTGCAAGCCCAACGCAATACCTGCTCAATTCCCACTACATTCACCAATTGCAAACACAAATCGCCCCACGGTGGCTATCTGCGGTATTTGCTAAGAATTGTCAATAGGCAGGGTCTACAGTATAGACTACTAATCATAGAATCATAGAAGTTACGGCACAGAAGGAGGCCATTTAGCCCATCGTGTCTGTGCTGGCCGATAAAGAGCTATCCAGTTTAACCCCACTTTCCAGCACTTGGTCCATAGCCCTGTAGGTTACGGCAAATACTTTTTTAATGAGTTGAGGGTTTCTGCCTCTACCACCCTTTCAGGCAGTGCATTCCAGACCCTCACCACCCTCTGGGTGAAAAAAAAATTCTCCTCAGCTCCTCTAATCCTTCTACCAAATGCTTTGAATCTATGCCTCCCGGTCACTGACCCCTCTGCTAGGGGAAATGGGTCCTCCCTATCCACTCTATCTAGTCCCATCATAATTTTATATACCTCAATTAAACTTCCCCTCAGCCTCCTTTGTTCCAAAGAAAACAACCCAGCCTATCCAATCTTTTTTCATAACTAAAATTCTCCAGCCCTGGCAACATCCTCGTAAATCTCCTCTGTACCCAATGTATTCTGGTGACAGTAATGATTGTGAAGAAAAGGATAGTAGAGTTTGTCTCATTAATGAAAATGGCTTGACCCCACCAGAAGGATTAAAAAAACATTTAATTAAGAGCAAACCAAACTGTGACCAAATGGAGTTTTTTTGGCCATGAATTTTTTTTGTAATTTTGAACCAAGCACTCATCCTCAGTAGTTTAAGTGGATGTAGTTCGTTCTTGATAGCTACAATTAAAATATTAAGCGCACTTTTTTTTGTCAGAGTTTCTAAAGTGGTTTGTACTTTAGACAATACATTGGCTTAATAAATTCAAAGCTTCCAGCTTTAGGAGGGCCTTTTCAAACTAAGAAATACTGCAAAGAAATACAGAAAACTAAACCATGGACAAAATACTCCATTTTTGCCACAGTTGGTTTGCTTTTATTTAAGTAGATTTTTGTTGTCTTTCTAGTGGGAACAAGTTTTTGGTTCTTTAATAGTGCTCACAAATGCTCAGAGGTTCCATGGCTACAACTAGCACTTGCTGATGAGACGGTGTGTAACCTGTACTTCTGGTGGCCCATCATGTTGGGCAGATGCTGTCTGCTGTGAAGTAATAGGGTGCATGGTTGTGGCTGCAACCTCCACACACACGAGGCAATTTGCAGAGAAAAGACGCTATCGCATAGGGAAGGAAACATCAAAGGAGAATCTACTCGGGCAATGTTGCATGTCTTCTGGAAGCTTGTGATGGTGTGTAATGTGAAAGGAACCTGCGAAAGGGAATAGGAGAGAAAATACCTTCAAAATGAACTTCCCGCTGGACCAAAATAAACTAACTATGGCCAAATAATTATGATCAGGTTGGTGGTATTTGCAGGTGATAAGTTCTTTATTCCATATACATGGGGTAAAAGTTGGTCTCATCTGATGTTCTGAGCCATACGCACTGTATAAGTGTCTAATGCACAGCACATGACGAAGTTTTTGGTAAGGTTACCACTGAAAAACTTATTGTGATGATTTTAGATATGCAGACAGTTGCGTGTGCTGTTTTAATGTGTATTGCTGAGTTTTTTTTTCCCTGTTTCAGCTTCTTACATGCCTGGAATGCCAGCTGGAGTCGCACCATATCCGTCAGGCCACACCAATACTGGGTATGATTTATGTTTACCAGAGCTGTAATACAGATTTGTATTTTAAAGCTATGTATGCATTTATTTATTTGAGTGCCATATTTGGGCACATAATCTAGGCTGATATTCTCCAGCACAGTACTAACGGAGTACTGCATTGTTGGATGTTAAACTGAAGTCCCCTCTACCTGTAAAAGATCCATGGTACTATTTGAAGAGTGGTCAATCCTCCAATGAAGGCTAGGCTCACCATGCTTTGAGCAAGATCATCAATAAACTGGTGTAAAACACTGTCTTTCTCTTGAAAATAATTCAGCCTGACCCTAAAGGATCGCTTTAACAGCTGGCAGTGTTTTAGAACAGGGCTCAGTGAAAGCAAATCCACAACCTTAAGTCCTCAGAGTCAGAGGTCAGGAAGGAGGTGAATGGTTACTGCTATGATAGCATTTTCTTGACACCCCATAGCCCTGGACTTTCTGCTGTGAAAGTGGGGTCTGCTCTCAGTAACCAGTATTCAGAATATCTCTGCTGTAGGAACTCTTGATTCTTTCATCAAAGATCCATACCCTTTGCTATTGCACTGCTGCCTGTCCTTTTTTTTAAATTCATGCTTGGGCTGTGGGCATCCCAAGGTTGGCCTTTATTCCCCATCCCTAGTTATCCTTGAGAAGGTAGTGGGCTGCCCATCTGGTGAAGGTGCTCCCACAATGCTGTTAGGTAAGGAGTGCCAGGATTTTGACCCACTGACAATGAAGGAACGGTGATATATGTCCAAGTCAAGATGATATGAGACTTGGAGGTGATGGTGTTCCCATGCACCTGCTGCACTTTTGCTAAGTGGTGGGTTTGGGAGGTGCTGCTGAAAAAGCCTTGGCAACTTGCTACACTGCAGCCACAATGACTCAATTGCAACACCTGTTCACGTTGACACAGTTTTAATTTTAGTTGTATGTGTGCAAATGCTACTTGCAGCTCAAGTTCTGTAGCTGATCCAGCATCTGCCGGAATGATTTTGCAGGCTACGGTTAGATTTAACATACAGAGATGCAGACACTGTGGTGACGACCAGCTTATCAAATATTTTTTTTTAATGAAATTGGTGCTGACGTTTCCTTGATTATTTTCCAGTTGCTGAATGCTTGTGTGCTTTAACAATACAGTTAGAAGCTGCATTGAAAACAATCCATGTTGATCATGCAGTTGTGTAGTTGTTGGGCCCTTGTATCTTTCACAATCTTGCTTAATGTTTCTCTCTGACAGCTGGTGCCCGTGCCAGCCTGCTGCTCAGGTGTTGTACTTCGCTGTATTTTTTCTTTGTCGTGTTTTAATGGCGCAACAATACTTTCACTCTTTCCATTTTTCCTTCCTGTTTCCAGTGGGTTTCCTGGATTTCCATATCCCCCTTCAGGCTCATATCCACCAACCACAGGCGCTGCACAGCATCCTCCGTATCCCAGCCAGTCTCCTGCCGCAGGTGTTGGTAAGAGAAAAGAAAGCCTTCATTTTATACGCTAAGTAGCTGGAAGTAATTGTGTTGTAACAAAGCAGAAATGTGATGAAGTCTTATCAGCTTTTTTTGTTCGCAGTTTGATCTTTGATAAAAAAGGAGGTACTAGAAAGGCTGGCTGTACTTAAAGTAGATAAGTCACTCTGTCTAGATGGGATGCATCCTAGGTTGCTGAGGGAAGTAAGGGTGAAAATTGCAAGGGTGCTGGCCATAATCTTCCAATTCACCTTGCATATGAGGATGGTGCCAGAGGACTGGAGAATTGCAAATGTTCCACTATTCAAAAAAGGGAGTAAGGATAAACCTGGCAACTACAGGCCAGTCAGTTTAACCTCGGTGGTGGGGAAGCTTTTAGAAACGATAACCCGGGACACATTAATAGTCACTTGGGTAAGTGTGGATTAATTAAGGAAAGCCAGCATGGATTTGTTAAGGGCAAATCGTGTTTAACTAACTTGATTGAGTTTTTGATGAGGGCAATGCAGTTTGATGTTATGTATATGGACTTTCAAAAGGTGTTTGATAAAGTGCCACATAATAGGCTTGCCATCAAAATTGAAGCCCATGGAATAAAAGGGGCAGTGGCTGCATGGATACGAAATTGGCTAAGTGACAGGAAACAGAGTGTAGTGATGAACGATTGTTTTTCGGACTGGATGAAGGTTATACAGTGGTATTCCCCAGGGATCCGTGGTTGGACC
This sequence comes from Heptranchias perlo, assembly GCF_035084215.1. Lineage (NCBI taxonomy): Eukaryota > Metazoa > Chordata > Chondrichthyes > Hexanchiformes > Hexanchidae > Heptranchias > Heptranchias perlo. The sequence goes on from NC_090336.1 coordinate 21,659,219, forward strand.
ACTGCTTTTTTTGATATATGTTAATGACTTGGACTTGGGTGCACAGGGCACAATTTCAACACTTACAGATGACACAAAACTTGGAAGTGTAGTAAACGGTGAGGAGGATAGTGATAGACTTCCAGAAAATATAGACAGGCTGGAGGAATGGGCAGGCATATGGCAAATGAAATTTAACAGAGAAGTGCGAAGTGATACATTTTGGCAGGAAGAATGAGGAGAGGCAATATAAACTAAATGATACAATTCTAAAGGGGATGCAGGAACAGAGCGACCTGGGGATATATGTGCACAAATCTTTGAAAGTGGCAGGACAGGTTGAGAAAGTGGCTTTAAAAAAAGCACACTGGATCCTGGGCTTTGTACATAAAGTACAAAAGCAAGGAAGTTATGTTGAACCTTTATAAAACACTGTTTCTGCCACAACTGGAGTATTGTGTCCAATTCTGGGCATCACACTTTAGGAAGGATGTGAAGGCCATAGAGAGGGTGCAGAAAAGATTTACTAGAATGATTCCAGGGATGAGGGACTTCAGTTATGAGGATAGACTGGAGAAGCTGAGGTTGTTCTCCTTTGAGTAGAGAATGTGAGAGGAGATTTGATATAATTGTTCAAAATCATGAAGGATTTAGATAAAGTAAATAAAGAGAAACTGTTCCCATTGGTGGAAGGGTCAAGAACCAGAGGAGACAGATTTAAGGTGATTGGCCAAAGGCGACCTGGACCTGGAATGTGTTGCCTGAAAGGGTGGTCAAAGCAGATTCACTCGTGGCTTTCAAAAAGGAATTGGATAAATACTTGAAGGGAAAAAATTGGCAGGGCTACAGAGAAAGAGTGGAGGAATGGGACGAACTGGATTGGTCTTACAAAGAGCCGGCATGGTCTCGATGGCCCGAATGGCCTCCTGGCCTGTAACCATTCTATGATTCTATAGGACAGTACACAGGCTCGGGTTGCTTTTCCATTTTGGAGGGAAAGGGTTTGCAGCTGCATTTAGTATTGGCAAGTGTTAGAACCCGTCTCCACCAATGACGGTCAGGACGGCCAGTCTGTCCAGAGTGTTGCTGGCTCTGTCAATATTTTTCCACCAATTTTCTCACCTGAGAAAAAAATTCTTATTTTTCCTTCCTGTTTCCAGTGAGTTTCCTGGATTTCCGTATTCCCCTTCAGGCTCATATCCCCCAACCACAAACAGTGTACAGCATCCTCCATATTCCAGCCAGTCCCCTGCCAAAATCACTTGTTGAGGTGCAGTCCCATTGGCGCAGAATCTCTCAAGTATCTTGCCAAGTGGGCGTTATTCGTTTGTGAGCTGAGGCAGTGAGTGTTGGCTGACTGTTTGATCATGTAGGCAAAGCCAGTTCCTACCTGTCCTCATCTGATGTCCACATTTGCATTTTCCTGCAGGGATCAGGAGCAAGAACCTTTGCTGATTTTTCTTTTCCTTCCCTTCCTTAGCCCAAGAGTCTCGAGTCCTATTGTGATACCTTAATTAGTACCCTGACTGAGATCAGCTAACTCATCAAATGAGATCAAATCTGCGACCTTCTGATTTATATGGCGCAGCCTTTAACCACAAGGCCATTGAGACAGCTTCTTAATGTCACTGTGCTATATTGGGAGCTGACCTCTGGCTTCCGACAGATCATGCATCAGAAGCCGATTAAGTTTAACAGAAAGGAATCTTCTGCATTCTGCTGAGTCTAGTAAGCTTGTGCGACTGCAGCAACCGATCTGCACTGGATAACTTGTCTCTCGTTCTTAAAGCAACTACAACACAATGTACAGAAATCCCGATTGAGATTGGCCCCTAGTGTAAAACTAGCAATTCTAAACCACTCTATTTTTCATATTTCTTAGAATAGCTATTTGCTTTAATGGAAAATCAAAGAGGTAGGGTCATTCCAGGAGTTTTGTTTACTCTGAACTCATTTAAGGATCATGCGATGATTCCTCTCCTCCTTTCCACACCCCCTCCCCTCCACTTTTCACTGTAAAGGAGTCCACACAAGTGCTTTTTTTCTAGTCAAGAGTGGGATTTCACTGACACCAGTTCTTTAAAAGCCTTTCATTTTCAACATTGTTTGATTTGATTCTGTATTGTACCTTTGACCTGGTCAAAGGGTATTTTTAAACACTTATATTTATTTTTCATTTATTGACCATCCCACAGTTGAGAAGCTAAAAGGGCTCCAGTTCATGCCCATCCCAGGGTTTTCATTTTGTGTTTCCTGCCACAAGGTCCTTTCAGCAACAGGTGATCATTCAAAGTTACTTCATTGTCTTTCATAGAAACACAGCATCAAAGATTATGAAGTTTCACACAGTTCTCTGAAAGTTTGTTGAAGATAACTGCAACACTGAAAGATAATGGGCTTCGCTCTGTGCGTTTCTCCTGACACTTTTTCAGAATAAGACCTGCAGTGGAAATGTAAAAAAGGAAGCTAGGCACTTCAGAGACTGCAGTATTGTGGGACTGGTCCTGCTTTGAGAGCACAGATTGAGATGGGCTGTATTATTGTCCAGCAGAGAAAGCAGACGATTTTTCTGCAGCCTAGCATCTTTTCTCTGGCTCTTATCCTAATCCCTTGGTATCTTTGCTGTGTGGTGCGAAGTGCATCTGGCTTTGAGCTCCTTGGAGAGAGGTTGATGTCACCTTAGATGTTGTGCAAGTATTTCTGGCTGGCTCAACGGTCAAGAGTTGCAGCACAGAAATCTCTCAAACTGGGTCCGTTGATCTTGCTGCTCTGAATGACACGTGGCTGGTGGTCCCCATGGTCTTGAATTCTCTGTTGCTCTCCAAGTGATTCAACAAGTTTATCCAGTGAGTAGCTGATTTACAGAGATCTGGAAGGTCCACACTTCAGTCACAAATGTGTACTGAGTTAGCTGATCTCAGTTAGGCTGCTATGTTTGGTCTGAGCACTCCTGAATTAGGACAGTAAAAATCGACCTGATCACAAGTGCATGTGTGTGTTGATGTTGGATGAGGACACGATTGGCTCGACTGCGATGGCCCCAATGATCAAATAGGCTGCAGATACCCACCGGTGAGGCCACTTGGGTGAGGTACTGGGTGGCAACTTTATGCCCATGGAACCGTACCCTGGCAAGGAGTCATTTCCTTTGGGGGGTGGGGACGTGGGGAGGGGAGTGTGAAATGACCAGGAAAGAGAGGGAAAAAGTCATAATTTGGAATCTGCTCTAAATCTCAAGCACAGTAGGTTGAGGTTTCCAACAATGTTCAAAGAACTGCCTATATAAAAAAAAATAGACAATCAATCAGATCCCAGGGTATTTGACGGCAGTGATGGGGCAATATGCTGTTTGTGTTACAGGTCCTGCCAGAGATGCCACCATCAGCGAGGATACGATCCGTGCTTCTTTGATCTCTGCGGTTAGTGATAAACTGCGCTGGCGGATGAAAGAAGAAATGGATCGTGCTCAGGCTGAACTTGATGCCCTCAAACGAACAGAAGAGGACTTGAAGAAAGGCCACCAGAAGCTGGAGATGATGGTCAGTCACTTGGACCAAGAAATGGTAAGTCTGAACCACTGAACAGGATTGCTAAGCCTTTCAAAACCGGTAATCTCACATAATGGTGGCTGGTCTCATCAGCAATACCACAGTTCAGAGACTAGAAAGACCATGTCAATCATTTAACTTACTTCTGATCCAATTTTACCAAGGCAGATTCTAAAGGTCATAGTGACACTCTGCAATTCTTTTCCCTTACTAAAGATGCATCCTATCAGTTGGGATAGTCATGATAGAGGGCTGTTTGGTCAACAATTGTGTGAGCATATTTGATCAGAGAATGTGAGAAGAGCCTTCTCCTTTGTACAGAGATGCCACACAAATCTAGGATTTAGTATGTGCAATAATGAATGTCTGGAGAAGCCCTATAATTTGGAACATAACAGAATTACTCAACTCTCAGCCAATTTATGTACATGTCTGGCATTGGCTGACGGCACCAGCAAAATACCCTAGTTGCAGAATTAAGCAAATTTCCTTAGCTTCCCCTCTTCCTTTCAAAGATTGGCTCACAATTTGGGATCCAGTCTCATGGCAGCTCTGTTCGATTACTAACCTCTATCCTTCACTCTACATTCCATTTATCATAAAGCTTTCCTCAGAGGAAAGAGGATAGAGCAAGTTATTGGACTGATGTAGGCATGACTCAGGGTAGCACTGTCAACAGACAGCTCTGAATTGATTCTCAGATGTTTTTGAAATTTGTCCCATGAATGTCCATCTGTGTGGTTTGTAAATTATATTCCTGTAATGTGTCATATCTACTTCACAACCTTTTTATAAAAATCTGATTACTCCAGCTGTTGTCATGTTTGAGAATTCATAGACTCAAAGTCTGTCACTTTCCCAGTCTGACGTAGACAAGAATATTGAAGTACTGAGGAAGAAGGACGACGAGCTGAGCATCGCACTGGAAAAAATGGAGAACCAGTCTGAAAATAATGACATTGATGAGATTGTCGTGCCAACAGCTCCCCTCTACAAACAGATCCTAAATCTTTATGCAGAGGAGAATGCCATTGAGGACACCATTTTCTACCTGGGTGAAGCACTGAGACGTGATGTCATTGATCTGGAAGTCTTCTTAAAGGTAATTGAAGTCTGAACTGATGTGGTAACTATTCTCTCTTTCCCACCCCCCCCCCCCCCACTTGGGGGGGTGAGGTCTCAGTATATCTAACATTATTAGTGTCAAAAGTGGTTGTGTTACAAGAAGGGAGGGCAGTGGAGTCCCGGCCATGATTTACTGAAACCAAGTTTAAAATTGCCAGCACCTTGTTAGGACCAAAGAACTGTGTCTGTATTGAGGCCCTGTATTGTCCACCTCCATCTCCCTAGTCCAATTTTGAGAGCAGCGTCTGGGTCTGCACATTCGTTCCCTGGAGCAATACTGTTTGAGCAGCCCAGTATCTGTCCACTCCCTTCTCTGATGAGTACAGTGCGAGGCAATATTGTTTGCCCAGAGGGTGTGTGGTATGTCTAAGTTTGGTGTTTGAGGAATATACATCCTTAATCTGCAGAAACCATGGTGATATCCTATTGCATGCGGTTATCCCTAGCCCTGTCATTTTCAGGGGAGATGAGAGACCATGTTTTCCAAGTTCTGTGGGACACACTAATGCAATTAACTACTGCTATAAGTGCCTGCCGAGCGTTCTCTCTGAGGGCTGTGATTTCCTGACCGTGTTAAGCACAGTAGCTATTAGCAGGATTTGTAAACTGATCTAAAATGTCTTTTATTTCTTGAACTGTTGGTTTGTTAGAAAAATGTGGCCCAGTAAGTAGCTGTTTAGGATTAAAGAGATGACCATGTCTACTGCCACCACTATGGATACTATGCACAACGCTAACACTACCGAGTTCAGAGAATGCGCAGCGCTGACACTACTGAGTTCAGATAAGGGGCGAGGTCATGGAGTGATTTCAACATGAGGATGAGAATTTTAAAATCAAGGTGTTGGTGGACCGGGAGCCAATGTAGGTCAGTGAGGACAGGGGCGATGGGTGAACAAGACTTGCTGCGAGTTAGGATACGGGCAGCAGAGTTTTAGTTGAGCTCAAGTATTTTGAAGATGGGAGGCCGTCTGGGAGAGCATTAGAATAGTCAAGTCTAGAGGTAACAAAGGCATGGATGAGGGTTTCTTTAGCAGATGAGCTGAGGCAGGGGTAGAGATGCATGATGTTACGCAGGTGGAATTAAGCGGTCTTGGTGATGGAGCGGAGGTCATCTCAGTCAAACAGGACGCCAAGGTTGCAAACTGTCTGGTTCAGTCTCAGACAGTGGCCAGGGGAAGCGATGGAGTCGGTGGCTAGAGAAGGGAGTTTGTGGCAGGAACTGAACACAATGGCTTCGGTCTTCCCAATGTTTAGTTGGAGGAAATTTTTGCTCATCCTGTACTGGATGTTGAACAAGCAGTGTGACAAAACAGAGACAGTGGAGGGGTCGAGGGAGGTGGTGAGGTAGAGCTGGGTGCCGTGAGCGTGCATGTGGAACCTGATGTTGTGTTTTCAGATGATGTTGCCGAGGGGCAGCATGTAGATGAGAAATGGGAAGGGACTAAGGATAGATCCTTGGGGGACTCCAGAGGTAACGGTGAGGGAATGGGAAAAGAAGCCATTTGCAGGTGATTCTCTGGCTCTGACCGGAAAGATAAGAATGGAACCAAACGAGGTCAGTCCCACCCAGCTGGACAACGGAGGAGAGGCATTGGAGGAGGATGGTGTGGTCAACCATGTCAGGCTGCAGACAGGACAATAAGGATGATGAGGGATAGTTTACTATGGTCACAGTCATATAGGATGTCATTTGTGATTTTGATAACGGCCATTTCAGTACAGTAGCAGGGGCGGAAACCTGATTGGAGGGATTCAAACATGCGGGAAAGATAGGCATGGATTTGGGTGGCAACAACACGTTCAAGGACTTCGGAGAGGAGAGGGAGGTTGAAGATGGGATGGTAGTTTGCAAGGACAGAGGAATCAAGAGAGGGTTTTTGACGAGGGGGTGATGACGGCAGATTTAAAGGGAAGGGGGACAGTACCTGAGGAGAGGGAACCGTTAACAATATCAGCTAACATGGGGGCCAGGAAGGGAAGTTGGGTGGTCAGCAGTTTGGTGGGAATAGGGTCGAGGGAGCAGGAGGTGGATCTCATGGTCAAGATGAGCTCGGAGAGGGCATGAGGGGAGATAGGAAGAGAAACTAAAGAAAGGTGCGAGTCCAGGGCTAGGGCAGGGGAGAACCACAGGGGAAGTTTGGCTTGGTGTGCTGGGGGAAGGAAGGGAGGCAGCTGAATGGTTGGTCTCAATCTTAGTGACAAAGTAGTCCATGAGCTCCTTGCGTTTGTTGTTGGTAAGGGTGGAGGAGACAGGGGTGAGGAGTTTAAGACGACGGTTTGTAGTGGAAAAGAGCAGGCGAGGATTATCTTTACGTTCCTGGAATAGTGAGCAGTTTTGGCAGAGGAGAGCAGGACCCGATAGTGCTTTATGTGGTCCAGCCAGATCTGGCGATGAATGGCTAAACCAGTTGTCCGCCATAAACATTCAAGTCTGCCACCCTTGGACTAAGGGAGCGGAAATAGGGCCCTACCAGGGAGAACGACCAGGGCGAGAGAGAGTAATGGTTTTAATGGGCATCAAAGTTGGAAGTGCAGGTGTGATTGAGCAGATGTCGTGGTGAATGGTGGGGCCAAAGGCTAGGCAGTTGGGAATTCAAAAGTGCCGTTGTAAGTGACCCGGGGGAGAGTTTTTTTTCCAGGGGCGAACGCAGAAGCAAGTGGGGTTGGGAGTGGGAAGGGGGATGTGGGTGGAGAGGGATACAAGGAAGTGAGCAGAGATGGCCTTATCAGTGATTGCACGATGGGAGTAGAAAGGCCACGTGAGCTGGCAAGGTCGAGGGGGTGGCCGTGAATATGGGTAGGGGAGTTTATATGGAGGGAGAGATTAAAGAAGGATAGGAAGTCAGTGAACTCAGGAGAGGGAGCATGATGAGTTGAGACGGAGGTTGAAGTCACAGAGGATGAGAAGTCGCTCGGTGCAGAGGCTGAGGGAGGAAAGCAGTGAAGGTATTTCGGTGAGAAAGTTGGCATGGTACTTGGGTGGGTGGTAGAGAACGAGGATTTTAAAGGAGAGGTGAGAGGGGTAGAACAAGGTGAGATGCTCAAAGGAGAAGGTGCCAGAAGAGTAGAAGGGCCGACCAAGGTGTGATTTGGTGATAAGAGCCACACTGCCACTGGGGCAGTCTGGATGGGGCAAGTGGTGGACGATATAGTCAGGCAGAGAGGCTTCATTTAAGGGGGAAGGTGTCATCACCATGTTTCATGAAGGCCATGATGTCGATGCAATCATCCACAATAAGCTCATGGATGGCAAGAGCTCCTGCACTCCGGTGCCTGCTCCCATGCCCGGTCCCCCACTCCCACGTCCCCCGCTCCCGCGCGCCCCCTCCCCCCCCCCCCCCCAGTGAAGTGTTATCAAACCAACCTTAGCATTTAATGTCGCCATTGCTGTTCTCTAAGTGGCAGATCACCTATCCAGGTACAACCTGTGTGCTCCTATTAAATTGCAAAAAATAAAATGATTTGAGGTAAAATGTTTGCACGAGACGGGCTCAGATGAGGACTGTCTTGCCAAGTTCCAATGGTTAAGTTTGTTCAAGAAATGACTGCAATATTGACTAAGGCTCCTAAGGCAATGCTCTTGCTACTGTAGATACTTTTGCAACAATCTGCAATTGATGGCCTTAATTTAGTGGAGTTTTTGCATCTCAGCAATCCAGCTCCATTGACACACCCACGATAAAAAAAATTCTGATTTTCCAGTAGGTGCAAAGGTTTGAGATTCCTTTTCAGGAAAATATGGGTTGGGGAGCTTCCAGAGGAGGAAGTGTGTACACTGTGGGGCTGTTCACACGGTAACGATCGAGGGAGGGAGTGTGTACACAGTGGGGCTGGTCACACAGTAATGATCGGGGAGGGAGTGTGTACACAGTGGGGCTGGTCACACAGTAATGATCGGGGAGGGAGTGTGTACACAGTGGGGCTGGTCACACATTAATGATCGGGGGAGGGACTGTGTACACAGTGGGGCTGCTAACAGTACTGATCAGGGAGGAAGTGTACACAGTGAGGCTGCTTACATAGTACTTAGGTGGAGGTGAAGCAGGAGGATTTTTAAGAAGCACTAGCAGATGCTGAAAACTGTCCCTAGCACGATCATTACCTGCCTTGCTGCCATCAGAGTTGCTAGTAGGGAGCTGGATGTTTTGGTGCGGCAGACTGTCCAGGAAGGTTGCCCCTTGCACTTCATTAGGATCGCACATTTTGGTGAGTAACTGGTTCAGGAAGGTTGGAAATTGTTTCTATTAAGGTTTGTGACCTTCATGCTCTGTTGGGGGATCCATTATTAAGACTGTCCTATTTAAATCCCCCCCCCCCCACCAGAATTGCTGAAGTTTATGCCAAATTGAGTTTTTTATCTCATAAGTAAAACTTCAACACTGTCATTTTGCCACCATGTGTTTTGTTGGAAAGTATCATTTTGTTGATTGCAGAACTTTAGCATTCCAGCTATTTTTTTGGTTCTATAACAAAACTTTAGATAAAGCTGTCAGGTAAACACATCCACTGAGCAAAGCAGCGGTCCATTTTACGTGTGACACATGATTGGTCAATATGCAGGGGATTCCTGAAGTGATCAGGATGAAAGGCCTGAGAGATTCCGTGAATGGTCAGCATCAAACTGCTACATAGTATTCAGGGACCTTGTGTCTAGTCAGTTTACGTGGACACAGCAGATGCAATTCTTATTTTCCTATCTTCTGAAAGGGTGGGGAGTAGTTAAGTTAGTAATTACTGTAAATTTACAATGTATCATTGTTGTTTTACTGTTAGGCTATAAACTGCCAGATATGTCAGTCCAGCAAATGTTTATTCTACCGCCGCCCAACGTTAAAGGTCACATGTGAGCACGATGTAATCAGTAAGCCAGAATACAATAACAAAGGTTTTTTGTTCGATCCTAGGGCTCTAGATGTTGGGCAAGTAAAGGCTTTATTTTATACCTAACTGCCTTAGGAAGTTGTGCTGCATTGCCCAAGACTGGCATCCCTCACAATGACTAGGACAAACTTTAATTAAAGAAAATGCAGAGCAACCTGGTTGATGACCTTTCAGCCCAGACACAATTAGCATTTGAGTTCAGTTACCATTCTGAGAATTTAGAAAGCAATCTATATCTCTAACCTAATACCACAGAGCACCTGACTTTGAATCGTGGCACTGTCTGTGCGTGAACTTGGATTTTCTAATTTGTTGCCACTGCAGAAGTCACTAATGTATTTTTCCCCCTCTCTACAGCATGTGCGCCTCTTGTCTCGCAAACAGTTCCAGCTTCGAGCATTGATGCAGAAAGCAAGAAAGACAGCTGGCCTTAGTGACTTGTACTGAGCGATTCCTTGTGTGACTCTAGAGCTAGGTCTGGCTCCTTTTCTCTATTATTTGTCTGTCTGCATCCAACCAGTTTCATAGAAAGAAGAAAGGATAAGTTATTGCATATTCCAGCTGTAAATTATGTTGACTTTCTGATTTTTTTTTTCCCTTTATAAACAGCTTTTTGTTAAGGCACTTTGTATTTACCTGTAACAGTCAGAAAAAAATGTAGGAATTGGAATAAAGATTCTTTAAATTCCAAGCTTATTGACAGCTGGAGTGTGTCGGGAGGGTTTTATCCAAGTTATTCATTCTAACTGTTGTAGTATTTAGAAAGAAAAATATCCTTGCTCATTGTATTGAGTCATACAGAATAATTGGTATGTCCCGTTGATCCTGGCCTTTGCTGAATCAGCTGACTTCTTACAAGACTGTTGCTATGGCATGAAAATTCACCTTATCACCCCCAGCAAAGGAGGGGAAAGATCAGGCAAGACACATTGTGACCCCTGCTGAAAAGTGCTTGTGTGGTCATTGGTCGAGGACAGGATGAGGCTCAGCTGTAATGCCCCCCACGGTCGCACAGCCAATAAACATTCGTTAATGAAAAACGGCTGCTTGGGTGAAGTACTAGAGGACAACCAACACCAGTGGAACCATTACCCAGCAAGAGGCAGAGGGGGAAAATTGGATGTAAAAAGTTTTAAAAACCTGTAAGAAGGGAGTTTCTTGGGAGTTGCTGCCCTGGGACACTGTCTCAATGTGCATGCTTGAGCCTTACCACTTCCATAACCACATCAATCCATGAACCCATTCAAAACAATACGTTCTGTTATGTTGCTATGCCATGGCAGCATTGGCTGTATTATCCTCCTCCATCACTTTATTGTCCAGCTCTATGGGACTGCCCCTTTGCCAGTCCATATTCAGCTATAACTTTTCCATTCCCCCTGAAGTCCCCTCTAGAATTCCTCAAGGATTTTATCCTTAGTCTCCTGCTCTTCCATTTACGTGCTGCTGCTTGTTGACACTATCTGGGGACACAGAGGCAGTTTCTGTGATGTCAGACTGCCTGCACCTTGTGGATGAGCTGAAATGTCATCCAATTGAATGTTGGGAAAAATAAAATAATTCCAGGCCCCCTGCCCACCATACTCCCTTATCATTGACTCTTTGCACTTCCTGGTTACTCACTCAAGTTGAATCTTGAGCCATGCAAAACCTTGCATCCTGTTTGAACATGAGCCAAGCTTCAAACACCACAACTTATCAAGACATGGCTCACCTCTGCTCCAATCACTGCCAAAACTCTTATCCTAACTTTTGTCACCTCTGGACTCAATTTCTGCAATGCCCTTCATAAACCCCAACATGTCCAAAATTCTTATCACCTACATTCTGTGCCACATAAGTTCACTTGCTCATCATGCCCTATCCTTGTTGGCTCCCTGTGTTCATTGCCTTGAATTTTAAAATCCTGCGTGTCCTCTTCAAGTACCTCCATAGCCTCACCCCACCCTACTTCTGCAACCTACTGCAGTATGGTATCCCCCACATCTGCCCGTTGATTTTCTGATTCTGGCCTGTGAATTCACCCCTCCACTTCTGTCGCCCACCATTGCCTCAGCCCTACTTTCTAGAACTCCCTTGCTAAATCTTTCCATATCATCTTCTCTCTCCACCTCTAAAAGCCTCTTTAAAATCCACGTGTTCAGTCAGGCTTTTAATCTTTTAGTTAAGGAATAATTTAGCTTTTAGTTAAGAAATAATTCATAATTCTCAATGACTATACATTCCCTTGAGGAATAAAAACTCCACGGGAAAAGTGATCCAACCGTGGCTAACTAAAGAAGCTAAGGATAGTATTAGATTAAAAGAGGCTTACAATGTTGCCAAAGAGAGCAGTAAGCCTGAAGATTGGGAGGGTTTTAGAAATCAGCAAAGGATGACCAAGAAATTGATAAATGCCTCGCCAGCAACGTCCATATCCCATGAATGAATAAAAAAAGTTTCTACAGTTATGTAAAAAGGAAGAGATTAGTGAAAGTAAATGTGGGTCCCTTAGAGGCAGAGACAGGAGAAATTATAATGGGGAATAAGGAAATGGCAGAGACATTAAATATTTTGTATCTGTCTTCACAGTAGAAGACACAAAAAACATACCGGAAATAGTGGGGAACCAAGGGTCCAATAGAGTGAGGAACTTAAAGTAATTAAGATTAGTAAAGAAAAAGTGCTGGAGAAATTAATGGGACTAAAAGCTGACAAATCCCCTGGACATGATAGCCTACATCCTAGGGTTTTAAAAGAGGTGGCTGCAGAGATAGTGGATGTATTGGTTTTGATCTTCCAGAATTCCCTAGATTCCAGAACAGTCCCCATGGATTGGAAGGTAGTAAATGTAACCCCGCTATTCAAGAAAGGAGGGAGAGAGAAAACAGGGAACTATAGGTCAGTTAGCCTGACATCAGGGAAAACGCTGGAATCAATCATTAACGGGGCACTTAGAAAATCATGTGATTAGGCAGAGTCAACACAGTTTTATGAAAGGGAAATCATGTTTGGCAAATCTATTAGAGTTTTTTGAGGGTGTAACTAGCAGGGTAGATAAGGGGGAACCAGTGGATGTAGTTAGTATATTTGGATTTTCAAAAGGCATTCGATGAGCTGCCAAACAAGAGGTTGCTACACAAGATTGGCACCCCATCCACCACCTTAAAGATTCACTCCCTCCACCACCAGCACACCTCCCAAACCTGCGACCTTTACCACCTAGAAGGAACAACACCACCTGCACGTTCCCCTCCAAGTCACACACCATCCTGACTTGGAAATATATCACCGTTCCTTCATCGTCGCTGGGTCAAAATCCTGGAACTCCCTTCCTAACAGCACTGTGGGAGAACCTTCACCACACGGACTGCAGCAGTTCAAGAAGGCGGCTCACCACCACCTTCTCAAGGGCAATTAGGGATGAGCAATAAATCCTGGCCATGACAGCGATGTCCGCATCCCATGAATGAATTTTTAAAAAATTAGGGCTCATGGGATTGGGGATAATATATTAGCATGGATTGAGGATTGGTTAGCAGAACACTGAGAGTAGGAATAAATGGATCACTTTTGGGTTGGCAGGTTGTAACTAGTGGGGTGCCACAAGGATCAGTGCTTGGGCCTCAGCTGTTTACAATCTATATCAATGACTTAGATGAGGGGACTGAGTGTGATGTATCCAAGTTTGCTGATGCTACAAAGCTAGGTGGGAAAGTGAGCTGTGAGGAGGACGCAAAGAGGCTACAAAGGGATATCGACAGGTTAAGTGAGTGATTGGGAAGGTGGCAAATGGAGTATAATGTGGGGAAATGTAAAATTATCCACTTTAGGAGGAAGAATAGAAAAGCACAATTTTTTTTTAAAGGTGAGAGACTAGTAAATGTTGGTTTTCAGAGGGATTGGGTGTCCTTGTACACGAATCACAGAAAGTTAACATGCAGGTACAGCAAGCAATTAGGAAGGCTTTAGGAAGGTATGTTAGACTTTATTGGAAGGGGGTTGGAGTAAAAGAGTACGGAGGTCTTGCTGCAATTATATAGGGCTCTAGTGAGACCACACCTAAGTACTGTGTACAGTTTTAGTCTCCTTACCTGAGGAAGGATATACTTGCCTTAGAGGGGGTGCAATGAAGGTTCACTAGATTGTTTCCTGGGATGAGAAGGTTGTCCTATGAGGAGAGATTGAGTAGAATGGGCCTATACTCTCTGGAGTTCAGTAGAAGGAGAGGTGATTTCATTGAAACGTATAAAATTCTTAGAGAGCTTGACAGGGCAGATGCTGAAAGGCTGTTTCCCCTGGCTGGAGAGTCAAGAACTAGGGGTCAGTCTCAGGATAAGGGATCGGCCGTTTAGGACCGAGATGAGGAAAAAATTTCTTCACTCAGAGGGTTGTGAATCTTTGGAATTATCTACCCGAGGACTGTGGATGCTCAGTTGTTGAGTCTGTTCAAGACTGAGATCAATAGATTTTGGGACACTAAGGGAATCAAGAGATATGGGGATAGGGCAGGAAAGTGGAGTTAAGGTGGAAGATTAGCCATGATCTTATGGCAGAGCAGGCTCGAAGGGCCTATTCCTGCTCCTGTTACTTAGGTAAGTCATCTCTCCCAGCTCTTTCAGTATGACTTGACAGCTGTTCCCTTTTTCCCCCTCAGTAAAGCACCTTGGCCTACTTTTCTACATTAAAGGTGTCATACAAATGCAAGTTACTGTAAAGAGGATTCATCTGAATTGTTAGTCAAGATAATTGGTGCAAAGGATTTTGGGAAATATAGTTCCTTATTGGAAGAGATTTGAGCCATGTAAAACAATTTTTAAGGAATAGATTTTCACCTTTGTCCTTCTGAATGTATTTGGTTTCCAATATAGCTGCAGCTGTTATCCCCATTAATGTTATTACTGATGCCTCTTGCTAACTTCCACTATTTCAATAGCTGTAACAGCAATACGCAACAAAACATCACATCCAAAATCGATGTTGTTCCAAAACAGGACCTGCATTGTTGCCTTCCCTTACTGCTATCCTCAGGAATGGAGTCCCATAGCATCAACATTCAGGAGTCCACTCCACAGGCTTGCTATCACAATTGTTATACACAGCATTTGCATGGAGTAGATTTATTGGTTGCCTTTGTATTCCATTTCCTGGGAGGTATTACCCAGGAGGTGAACCTATTTTGTAGGATCGTCAACAGGGTTGGTAAGAAGCCAGTAGTTGTAATCACAATGTAACTTCGAACTGAAGGTGCAATCAGATGAGGTTTGAGGGTTTATGAAGGTAAGGAGAAAAATAGTGGTTTGAAAATGGAATTCCAGCAGATAGGGATGTAGTGGCTGAAAGATAGAGTTGAGCTCTGAATGTGGGATCGATGAGCAGAAACCTGGAGTCAAAGGAGTGGAACGTGCAGACTGAAAAGGATTTCTAAAACAGGGTAGAGAGGGGGACTTGAAGAGGAAGACAATTTTTTTGTGGTCCATAATGTTGATATGTTAAACCTAAACAGTTAGAATGAACAAAATTATTAATTTCAATATGGTGCAGTCTTGATATGTTCTAGGTCAGTGGCAGGGTGCAGCATGAATTATGATTACAATTAGAAGGCAATTGAAAAGTAGTTTAGGTCTCACCTCAACCATAATTATCTCACAACTTTGGTTTTAATATTTATTCCTTAGTTTCATGGGCTGAGCTCAAAACAGATACTAATTCAAAGGCAGATCAGAGATTCATGAAGTAGCAGTGAAAAGTAATTCCTCTTCCAACACGACAGTCCACACCATCATAGGTCATATGTCCTTCCATAAGGCAATCGTAAGAACATAATAGGAGCAGGAGTCGGCCATACGGCCCCTCGAGCCTGCTCTGCCATTCAATAAGATCATGGCTAATCTTCAACCTCAACTCCACTTTCCAGCCGGATGCCCATATCCCTTGATTCCCCTAGAGTTCAAAAATCTATTGATCTCAGCCTTGAATATATTCGATGACTCAGTATCCACAGCCCTCTGGGGTAGAGAATTCCAAAGATTCACAACCCTCTGAAGAAATTCCTCCTCATCTCAGTCTTAAATGGCCGATCCCTTATCCTGCAACTAGGCCCCAGTTCTAGACTCCCCAGCCATAGGAAACAACCTCTCAGCATCTACCCTGTCAAGCCCCCTAATAATCTTATATGTTTCAATGAGATCATTTCTCATTCTTCTAAACTCAAGAGAGTATAGGCCCATTCTACTCAATCTCTCCTCTTAGGACAACACTCTCATTCCAGGATTCAATTTAGTGAACCTTCATTGCACTGCCTCCAAGGCAAGTATATTCTTCCTTAGGTAAGGAGACAAAGACTGTTCACAGTACTCCTGGTGAGGTCTCACCAAACCCCTTTACAATTGTTGCTCTCTTCCTTTTCATATACTTGTAGAAGCTCTTACAATCTGTTTTTATATTTCTTGCTAGTTTACTTTCATATTCTATTTTCTCCCTTTTTAATCTTTTTTTTGTCATCCTTTGCTAGTTTCTGAAACTCTCCCAATCCTCAGGCTTACTACTTTTGGCAACATTATAAGCCTCTTCTTTTAATCTAATACTATCCTTAACTTCTTTAGTTAGGCATGGATGAATCACTTTTCCCATGGAGTTTTTTTTTCCTCAATGCAATGTATATTTGTTGAGAATGTTGAAATATTTCTTTAACTGTTTGCCATTAGATCAGATCCAGAACACATCCTATCAAGGTACTGTATTGCTGTACTTCAAAACTACTCCACATTGGTGTGAACAGTAAGCCAACAGCTGAACTGGAGGGTTGACCAACACTGGAGGTTGTTAATATACAGCCTCCCTCCATTTATGAAAGCGTATGCAGGTTTTATGGGTGTACCTTCCCTCATACCCAATTCTTCAAGTAAGCTGGAGGGATAGGGTCCATGTGCACTGAGGTAAACTTCACTATTATTTCTTTAAAAATCAGCTTTAACACCAGCAACTTCCCATCAGTCTTTGCTGGAGTCCCAGCAATGAGAGATCACTGTAGACTGCAGTATCTTGAATATCCCACAGGCTGCATAGACATTTGCCAAACAGAGTTAAGACAGCAGAAATTTACTCCAGCAGGTTCTTGGGTTTACTTGGGAAATATGCAGGGGGTAATAGAACTACTTTGGACTCTATGGTGCCATGGCTCACTAGCTCAATGAGACACACACTAGAGGAAATTGTAAGAAACCACAGTACAAACTGCAAGTGCACTACACCTTCAGATCACCTTGCCCGTACCTGAACGGTCTGAAGTCCCACCATGGTTTCAGGGATTAAGTTTAATAATTGACAGCAGGTCTCTACGGACCAGGTAGCGCATGTGGTGAATGGGAGCATTCCCAAATATTTCTGAAGGATCAGCAGGAATCCTGCTCATTCTTTTCCCCGGATCTCAAAACTGGAACTCCTTTTGTCCCTCACCCATTCTTCCCTTCTTGCAATCTACAGGCCTTTAAAACCCAAGCATGGCACCATCTAACAATCACTATTTGATTTATACCATCTTCTCTCCTCTTCAACAGTTGGTGATATCAAGAGCCTTGACTTGGGTTTCTCAATAATTCAGAGAAAGGGTTCCCACAACAAAAAGGCAGCCTTTGCAGCTTAGATTGGTTTGGAGAATTCCATCATTGATGAGTGAGCACCAGCTTATTATTTAAAAAACAGTTCTCCAGGATTTTAGGGGCATTGTTGCAGATTACCAGAGGGTTTCTGGGGATTGGAAACACGATTCAGAGCTGCAAACTTTTAAAAAAAATATTGATCATATGATTAATCATAAGACAGCTTCAGAAAACAAAAGAGAATGGAGTTGATCAAACTTTATTTTTTTTTCAACAGGAGATGGCTTTACTCAAATACATAGCTGCCTGCTCTACATAAATAGTTAAGACATTAACAGCAGTGAGGTGCTCAGGTGAGGAAGACGACATGGTCTGATTGGTAAACACTGTCATTACACAAAATACTGACGAACTCCCTCCCAGTAATACTGAGAGCTGTTTAGCAATGCAGCATCAGAAAATACAGGTCATGGTCAGAAAAAAAAAACAAGTTATTAAAATTCACTAAAAGCAAGTGATCACAGAAATGACAGCAGACAAGGCAGCTGTCCATTTGCTAAAAGGGGCTAACACAACAAGATCACCAGTCTATGACCATTGTGAGGTTACTGCTGCATAGGAAGGCTAGAGTGGAGAGGTTCAGAACTGCAGATCCTTCTGAATGTCCCACAAGGTGTTGGCACTCTTCTGCAGCTGCCCTTCTTCATCTGGCTTCAGCGTCATCTTCACAATATTACAGATTCCATGGTTATCCAGAACACAAGGGAGGCTCATAAAAACATCATCTTTAATGCCATAGAAACCCTATAGGAAGGGAACAACAGGTTGGTCAGAGCACAGCTGCTACTCAGTTAACATTATTTCAACTCAGGTGTAGCAGGAAGTTGTGAACGGTCCTGTTTTAATGCTTACAGCTGATTGTACAAGTCCCACTCTTCCCCATACACAGTGCACTTCAGCACCTAACATTGCTCCTCTTACCTTAACCATTGTGGATATGGGGTGCACCCTTCGCAGGTTTTTCATAATCGTTTCCGCCAGGTCTGCCACGGACATCCCAATGGCCCAGGAGGTGTAGCCTTTCAGTTTTATCACCTCATAAGCACTGGAGAAACAGAACAACAAGGACCACACTGAATCCCCAAACAACAATTCTTTGGTAAGAAAACCCATTAATCGCATCAATTCCCAGCCAGAGAGACAGTTTATGGTACTGTGCTACATTGTATTTCATGACTTACACTACCAGCAGCACAAAGCCGCAATGTATCATTCTACCCTTAACTTTCTTTCCTCCTCTCCTGATGTCACTGATTCCTGCTGCTTTACAGTTCCATGGGTGCTGGTAGCACTCTAGCATCTTGTCCAAGCAACCATTCATGCATGATCCTACACCGAGTGTCTGTGCATTATTTGACTGCTCTCCATAATATAAGAAACTCTTATTTATAGCATGAGAGAAGACCTGAAATGATATTGCTGAAGAATATTAGAATTACATTGGTCTGTTTCTGTGCTGTACAACCTTTCAGCCCAACAGGTCTCTCTCCCTACTTCATCTAACTATCATATCCTTCTATTCCTTTCTCCCTCATTTACGTACCTAGCTTCCCCTTAAATGCATCTATGCACTCAAATACTTCTTGTGGTACAGTTCCACATTCTAACCACTCTCTGGGTAAAGAAGTTTCTCCAGAATTCTCTTCTGGATTTATTAGTCATGATGTGGAGATGCCGGTGATGGACTGGGGTTGACAATTGTAAACAATTTTACAACACCAAGTTATAGTCCAGCAATTTTATTTTAAATTCACAAGCTTTCGGAGATTTTCTCCTTCCTCAGGCAAATGTTTCAAGATCTCCTTGAAGCCTACGCATTTATACATATTGAACAATAATAAATGGTGTTTACAGACTGCCTCTGCAACTGCCCGTTGCCAAGGCAATCACCGTGTTCAGACAGAGAGGTGTTACCTGCAGAACCTCCGAATACACATTCAATAAAAAAACAAACAGGGAAAAAAAAACAGAGAAAAAAAAACACAGAGAGAGGCAGAAACATCCGGAAGGCAGAGAGAGCCAGCAAATGACCCATTATATTAAAAACAGATAACATTTGTTCGCTGGTGGGGTAACGTGTAGCGTGACATGAACCCAAGATCCCGGTTGAGGCCGTCCTCATGGGTGCGGAACTTGGCTATCAATTTCTGCTCGACGATTTTGCGTTGTCGTGTGTCTCGAAGGCCGCCTTGGAGTACGCTTACCCGAAGGTCGGTGGATGAATGTCCATGACTGCTGAAGTGTTCCCCGACTGGGAGGGAACCCTCCTGTTTGGCGATTGTTGCGCGGTGTCCGTTCATCCGTTGTCGCAGCGTCTGCATGGTCTCGCCAATGTACCATGCTCTGGGGCATCCTTTCCTGCAACGTATGAGGTAGACAACGTTGGCTGAGTCACAGGAGTATGAACCATGCACCTGGTGGGTGGTGTCATCTCGTGTGATGGTGGTATCTGTGTCGATGATCTGGCATGTCTTGCAGAGGTTACCGTGGCAGGGTTGTGTGGCGTCGTGGACGCTGTTCTCTTGAAAGCTAGGTAGTTTGCTGCGAACGATGGTCTGTTTGAGGTTGGGTGGCTGTTTAAAGGCGAGTAGTGGAGGTGTGGGGATGGCCATAGCGAGGTGTTTGTCCTCATTGATGACATGTTGAAGGCTGCGGAGAACATGGCGTAGTTTCTCCGCTCCGGGGAAGTACTGGACGACAAAGGGTACTCTGTTGGTTGCGTCCCGTGTTAGTCTCCTGAGGAGGTCTATGCGATTTTTTGCTGTGGCCCCTTATATTTATGTGACTATCTTATATTTATGGCCCCTAGTTCTGATCTCCCCCGCAAGTGGAAACATCTTCTCTACGTCTACCCCATCATTAGGACTTGCTGCTTGGACTAAAAAAGACAATTTGTCAAGCTGCAGAGAAAAATATGTCTCTCACTTGGGTTAATTACTAGATCCAGGCACCATCGAGACTCTGCAAAGATGCAGCAGTATTTTCCACTGATGAACCATCAAATTCCAACACCCCATTTCACTTTCTATACCGCAATGCACCCACCCTTTCGTCATATCCTCTAAACATTCTCTCCCAGTAAACTTCCAATTCCTGCTTGGTGTGCATCCCTCCCTTTTCCCCTAACTTTTGCCAGTTTAAAAGTGCTAATCAAATGCAATTTACAAGCAGATCTTGACCCTCTCAGGAAGCACTCGAGTTTTCACGGCATTTTAAAAGCATGAACCAAAATGGACTGTAACGAGCTTCTCTAACAAATTCCGTTTAGAGACCACAGCAGCCAATATGGAAGCCAATGGAGAATGGCCACACACACACACACACACACCCCGTTTAGAATTTACAATGGGTCTGATTGCTCCAGTCCTCACCTGTCCACCACATCCTTGTGCACCTTCTTCCAGTTCTCTTTGTCTTTTTCAGTTCCTATATCAGGGTGGAGTTCCTTCAGGCTCACACCTGCAACATTCATGCCACTCCACACAGGCACTGTGATAAAACAAACCAAGAAGAAAAAAAATGTAGCAGGATTAATACAAAACCAGCACCAATATCCCAACATCCATCACCCTATTATTATACAACACAAAATACTCTCTGCGAGCACAAAAGAAGTTTGGAAAGAATCTAACTGCACTCTTGGGTATTCTCCCACAGCTCAGGATAATGGTCTGAAAATGCCACACAGCAAGCATAATGCTTCACTGAAATCTTAGTGACATACATGGCAAACTTCTGCATTGGGCAACTCATTTCAAACTGTCCAAGTTACAACTGAAAAGCTAATCTGACCCAGTAAGCCTGCTCCTTCCGTTAGTCATGTATATTCTGCATCGTCATGTATTCTCCCCAACATCTCCTCTCCACCCCCCCACCCCCATGAGTAGGGCATGAATTCATGGTTAAACAGGCAAGAGCACAGACTGCTCATTACCCAGGTTCCTTTCAAGTCAGTTTCCAAGGTGTTCGAGGCAGGATCGTGGTTTCTCTATATAGAGACAATGCTGCATGTGAAAAGTCAGTGGAAGGTTGGACGATGCACCTTGTGGTCACCATCATCTCCTGGAGCTCGTTTTTGATCACACTGGAGAAGAATTTTCCAGAATTCTTTTTCCCCTGAATTGGCCTAGGGTTTTTTTTAAAAATCCTTTCCCAGGAGATGACATGGCTGTAGGTGGGAGGGGAGTCATGATGCTTAATTGCAACATTGCTTAATCAGCAAAATTGAAGCCCATAGAATAAAAGGGGCAGCGGCAGCATGGATACAAAATTGGCTAAGTGACAGGGAACAGAATAGTGGTGAACAATTGTTTTTGGGATTGGAGCAAGGAATACAGTGGTGTTCCCCAGGGGTCAGTATTAGGACCACTGCTTTTTTTGATATATATTAATAACCTGGACTTGGGTGTACAGGGCACAATTTCAAAATTTGCAGATGACACAAAACTTGGAAGTGTAGTAAACAGTGAGGAGGATAGTAATCAACTTCAAGAGGACATAGACAGGCTGGTGGAATGGGCGGACACATGGCAGATGAAATTTAAAGCAGAGAAGGGCGAAATGATACATTTAGGCAGGAAGAATGAGGAGAGGCAATATAAACTAAATGGTGCAATTCGAAAGGGAGTACAGGAACAGAGAGACCTGGGCATATGTGCACAAATCTTTGAAGGTGGCAGGAAAGGTTGAGAAAGCAGTTAAAAAAGCACACTATCTGTAACACTGTTTAACTGCAGTTACCTTCTTGGAGTGAAACCATTGTGATCCATGATGTAAACTGATCATCCATAGAAATTGGGAATTTCCAACTCCATTCTGAACTAGACATTGTGTGTTTTTAAACTGACTTACTGAAGCCTTTACTATATTCCTACTACTGAAGATTCCCATCCCCCACCAGAACTGTAATCTCATACAGGGTTGCTAATTTTGTGCTTCTGTTCTCTAGATGTATGACCCTAGTTTAAGTTCTAGTTAAAACAGATAGATTATATTACCTCAGCCTTTCAATAACTATCAGATCCCACTGGGTTACACTGAACTCAACAAGAGGCAATTCCAGTGGGAGGGGAGTAACCCCTTGTCCCGTTAATTCTGTGTAACTCAGTTCAGGGCTACATGCAGCGACAGGTAGGCGCATATCACAGTTCCCGAGTCACACTGTCTCATTACAATTGTAAACAATTTTACAACACCAAGTTATAGTCCAGCAATTTTATTTTAAATTCACAAGCTTTCGGAGATTTTCTCCTTCCTCAGGCAAATGTTTCAAGATCTCCTTGAAGCCTACGCATTTATACATATTGAACAATAATAAATGGTGTTTACAGACTGCCTCTGCAACTGCCCGTTGCCAAGGCCATCACCGTGTTCAGACAGAGAGGTGTTACCTGCAGAACCTCCGAATACACATTCAATAAAAAAACAAACAGGGAAAAAAAAAGAGAAAAAAAAAACACAGAGAGAGGCAGAAACATCCGGAAGGCAGAGAGAGCCAGCAAATGACCCATTATATTAAAAACAGATAACATTTGTTCGCTGGTGGGGTAACGTGTAGCGTGACATGAACCCAAGATCCCGGTTGAGGCCGTCCTCATGGGTGCGGAACTTGGCTATCAATTTCTGCTCGACGATTTTGCGTTGTCGTGTGTCTCGAAGGCCGCCTTGGAGTACGCTTACCCGAAGGTCGGTGGATGAATGTCCATGACTGCTGAAGTGTTCCCCGACTGGGAGGGAACCCTCCTGTTTGGCGATTGTTGCGCGGTGTCCGTTCATCCGTTGTCGCAGCGTCTGCATGGTCTCGCCAATGTACCATGCTCTGGGGCATCCTTTCCTGCAACGTATGAGGTAGACAACGTTGGCTGAGTCACAGGAGTATGAACCATGCACCTGGTGGGTGGTGTCATCTCGTGTGATGGTGGTATCTGTGTCGATGATCTGGCATGTCTTGCAGAGGTTACCGTGGCAGGGTTGTGTGGCGTCGTGGACGCTGTTCTCTTGAAAGCTAGGTAGTTTGCTGCGAACGATGGTCTGTTTGAGGTTGGGTGGCTGTTTAAAGGCGAGTAGTGGAGGTGTGGGGATGGCCATAGCGAGGTGTTTGTCCTCATTGATGACATGTTGAAGGCTGCGGAGAACATGGCGTAGTTTCTCCGCTCCGGGGAAGTACTGGACGACAAAGGGTACTCTGTTGGTTGCGTCCCGTGTTAGTCTCCTGAGGAGGTCTATGCGATTTTTTGCTGTGGCCCGTCGGAACTGTCGATCGATGAGTCGAGCGTCATATCCCGTTCTTACTAGGGCGTCTTTCAGCGTCTGTAGGTGTCCATCGCGTTCCTCCTCGTCTGAGCAGACCCTGTGTATTCGCAGGGCCTGTCCATAGGGGATGGCCTCTTTGACGTGGTTAGGGTGGAAGCTGGAAAAGTGGAGCATCGTGAGGTTGTCCGTGGGCTTGCGGTAGAGTGAGGTGCTGAGGTGCCCGTCTTTGATGGAGACCGCACCCATGAGGACGGCCTCAACCGGGATCTTGGGTTCATGTCACGCTACACGTTACCCCACCAGCGAACAAATGTTATCTGTTTTTAATATAATGGGTCATTTGCTGGCTCTCTCTGCCTTCCGGATGTTTCTGCCTCTCTCTGTGTTTTTTTTTTCTCTGTTTTTTTTTCCCTGTTTGTTTTTTTATTGAATGTGTATTCGGAGGTTCTGCAGGTAACACCTCTCTGTCTGAACACGGTGATTGCCTTGGCAACGGGCAGTTGCAGAGGCAGTCTGTAAACACCATTTATTATTGTTCAATATGTATAAATGCGTAGGCTTCAAGGAGATCTTGAAACATTTGCCTGAGGAAGGAGAAAATCTCCGAAAGCTTGTGAATTTAAAATAAAATTGCTGGACTATAACTTGGTGTTGTAAAATTGTTTACAATTGTCAACCCCAGTCCATCACCGGCATCTCCACATCATGTCTCATTACAGCAAGAGCTACTGAGGATATTTGACAGCACTATGCAAAATGACTTGTACCAGCCTGCAGTCATCTTTTGGCAACAGACTGAGGGAAGCAGTGATATAGCTATCTGGTTCCAGGCCAACTGGCTCCAATATGACATTTGGCCTACTTCAATTTCAACCTTAACCTCTGAAGCATAAATTGGAGCATCTCCTGCAGGCATACCGCTCGAGTCGCCGTGCTCGCCAATCACCCAGCCGTGACAGCTGGAGCTGTGGATTCCCAGTCTCTCCCCCATTAGGTATCGGAACCGAGCAGAGTCCAGGTTACAGCCGCTGCCAATAACACGGTGCATGGGAAGACCACTCAGCTTCCACGCCACGTAGGTCAGGACATCCACTAAGAAAAAAAAACGGGGGGAAAAATTATATATAGATTAACCCCTAAACGAACCCCTCAGCCCACCCCCACCCCAAAACATAACCCCCAACCCTAAACAGAGAACCTCATCCTCTCAATCTGCAGTTTACTGGACAGACTGGCTGCAATTCTCCATTAAACTGATACTTTTAACAATTTGTAGTAATAGAGGACATCAGAATCAGTGCTCAGAGTGACCTTCATTTGTTAAGTGTGTCCAAAGGAGATTTACTGCTAAGTCATTCCTTCACATTTTAATTCCAGCACTCAAACAGTTAACAGCACAGCCGTTACTCAGTAGGATTGCTGGGAAAGCTCATTTGCCTTCAGGACTAGAGATACATTCCTTTTAATCTTTTGTTCTAAAAACAAAACAGTAAATTCCACGGACAATGGGTAGTCTTTGTTGTGGAGGCAATTTCCACCCTGGGCCTTGTGTAGTTTCCATGGTGATGGTGTTCTGTACTCATACTATGAACAACTTGAACGGTCTCAGATGAGACTTCTGCTCGAGCGAGCTACTGCAGCCTGCTCAGCACATTCAACCAACCATCCATTCTGGGAAATCACCCTTCTCTTCCCCCCCCCCCCCCCGCCCCACCACCGGCTCATTATCACTTCTCATTCATACTCCTTTAGCAGATAACACCCTCTTCCCTCCCTCCCCCCCCCCCCCCCCCCCCCACCATTCTACACATTTTTACTCACTTATGCTCAGAGAGGATCTGCAAGAAACCACTAAACGTACAGATTGGGGAGGAGGTAGCAGCCCTCTACCTCCTCCCCAATTATAAGGAGGATACATCAACCTGTACGAGAGGATACATCAACCTGTACCATCGGTACACTGAGCCACACCACCCAGAGGTGCACCGAGGGCTCTGCCACTGAAGCAGAAGCAACAAAAAAGTCCAGAGCTGGAAGAGCAGAGGATACGTGCTGGCAAGTAGGCCTGGAGAAGGTGCACAAGCAAGGAGGTACTGTCGACAAGAACAAGGATTTTAAATTAAATGCACTGGGGACAGTGAGCCAATTGGGATCTTGGTGCCAGATATGAAATGGTGTTTGAAGCTCAGGGCAAGGCCAAAGAACTCCAAGGCTTCTGTCAAATTCAGCCAATGGAGGGGGGAGGGAAGAGTTGGGGGTTGGGAAGATAGGATGCAGACTTTTTGGCAGGAGCCCAGCAGGATGGCTTTGTTTTGTTGATGTTAACTTGAATAAACTTCTGGCTTTTCCACAATTTGGCATTAGTCAGCAAAGTGGTGGTCACAGCATTCAGAATGATGGCAGGGTAGTAGAGCTGAGCATCAGCAGTATGCAGAGGAAAACTGACCTTATGACTTAAAGAACTAGAGGAAACCTTTTTTTTTTAAACACAGCAAGTGGCGATGATCTGGAATGTACTGCCTGAAAGGGTGGTGGAAGCAGATTCAATAGTAACTTTCAAAAAGGGAGTTGGATAAATACTTGAAGGTGAAAATTTGAAGGGCTATGGGGAAAGAGCAGGGGAGTGGGACTAATTGGATAGCTCATTCAACGAGCCGACACAGCCACATTGGGCCGAATGGCCTCCTTCTGTGCTGTATCATTCAATGATTCTATATGTCATCACCAAGGGGAAGCACGTTAACCAGGAATGAGAGGGCTTGGTTGTAGAAGAAGCTATCCCATGGATGGACTCGGTGATGCAAGGAATAGCCATTGCAGGAGAAGTACGGGCTACAACGAAACATGTAGGAGTGGAATCAAACAAAGCTGTGCCAGGGGATGATAATGGGATTGGTCTATCATGACGAATGCTGCAGTCAAGCAAGATAAATAGGAATAGTGTGCCACTGTCACAAAGGACGTCAATGACTTTGACCAGAATAAGTCTCTATGCTGTGGACAGGGCAGAAATCAGATTGAAGGGATCTGAACAGGGAGTAATAGGCAAAGTGAGCATGGAGCTGGGTGGTAATGGCACGCTCAATAACCAGAGAGGTTAGAGATGGAGCAGTGAGGATGGTTGGGCCAAGGATAGGCTTCAGCTACAACTGATGCAGTAATGCCCTTCAGTTTTTAAATCTTAAATTCCAATTTAACCAGATCTGTAGTCACATTTTTTTTTTTAAAATCACTTCATGGTAGGTTACAAAAGTCAGTTTGTCGGGCACTTCCCTTACTTACGATATGGAGGCATTACTTCACAAGTGAATTTGTGTCAATAACAAAGCAGATCTCAAACCATGATCCCTCCCCGACAGGCTTGAGAAAAGATGGCAACCCTTTTTCCAACTGTGCACCTCCTTGCTTGAGCGCAGCACCTTTTTAAAAGTCGGTATTTTTGAACACAGGAGCTCATACTCCTAGCCCCACCCTCACAGTGAGCCAACAAGTTCCTGATCCCTCCTGTATAAGGTTGGAAAGCACTCACCTGGGTTCGACACTACCAGCATGAGGCAGTCAGGGCTGTGTTTGACGACGTTGGGGATGATGAATTTGAAAATGTTCACATTACGCTGAACAAGGTTCAGGCGGCTCTCTCCCTCCTGCTGCCGAGCACCAGCCGTGACCACAACCAGCTTGGAGCCAGCGGTCACACTGTAGTCTGTGAAATGAACAAGAGGATATTTACACTAACACGAGGCAGGGTTACTCCCATAGACACCGTTACACATCTCACTGTTATCCTATGAACTCAACAGCTTGTCTGAAAGAACTGCACCACTTTTACCTCCCCATTACACACTACGTGTGCAAGAATCAAAACATTCTAGCCCCAACCCCTCGTCCCATACACTAAAGCCCCTGCATTACCACCACAGGAGGCTGGCAGATGCACATACTACAAGCCCTCACAGAATTTACGGCACAAAAACAGGTCATTTGGCCTAACTGGTCTATGTATGTGTTTATGCTCCAATCTCAAAGCCTGGTCACAAGAGGCCCATACATGCTATTTCCAGCATGAGCCCTGGCTAATTCTGTTTTTTTCTCCCCTCCCCACCCCCCACCCACCCACCGCCCGCCCCCAGCCTTCTACTCACCCTTGCCGGCCACAATCTTGGGAGTGTGAAGGAAGAGGCTACCATGTTGTAGATCCATCATCTCTCCCTTCAACTTGTCCTCCATTACATCCACCAGAGCCACCTCATCTGCCAGATCCTGAAACAGGGAACTATGTGAGTCACAACTACATTCAATCAGAGTCAGCTCCCAAGGGCCTCATGCTGCCGTAAACCTTGCACTCCAGTAGTCAGGATTCGACAGTCATACTATTTCCAGTAAGCTGATCCTAGCCAGGGTAGCAGTATAGGTACTGCAATATGTCTCAGCATCCCTGGGATAGGATGGGGGAAAATTAACCAAAGTTTCTGTTCCTGATGACATATGTTGGAAAGCACATGTGGCTGTCAGATATCAGGAACTCATTTGGCTGTGATGCCCCCTGTAATGGCACAGCCTAGCAAAACACTCCGTCTAGACCACATGGACAAGGTTAGGAACACTCCACCTGCAAGAATCAGTGTCTACAGAAGAGGAGGATAGAAAATGCAGGGGTGGCAATTGGGGGGAAAATCAAAGTTGGCAACACCATGCAACCATATATGCCCCATGGTGTTCACACTAGGGCAGACCAGATTGCCCATCCTAAGAGGCCCAGAACTGCAGAAGCCCTACCATTCTCCAATCATGGTCCCCAAAGGCCAGTCTGAAATAAATCAGAATCTCAACTTGCAGCCTAGTAGAAGCTACCACATTATCACCTGACCCCTGTCTTACCTTCATTAAGACGCTGATGGCACATGCCATTCCTACTGCGCCCACACCAACAATTGTTATCTTGTTGTACGATCGCTCCGCCTGGGAGGTCGTCAAATGCCCGATTAGCTTGTCCTTGAGGTTGGCCATTTTTGCTGCCGAAGGAAATAAAAATTTGTATCAGCTCATCGGTCGCTTTAACCCAGAAGCTCAGCATCGTAAATCAACCAGGAGAGCAGATTGATATTGGAGCCCAGCCATCACAGCAAAGTGTGCAAGTGCTGGATACAACTACCTCTTTCTCTTTCCTTTCACTCCTCACAAAAGCACAACGCAAGTCGATGAGGAGTAAACACTATTCAGCCCCTCAACATTTACTTGCTATATGATCTAACTCATCCAACTACATCTTGAACTCTCAATATCTCATACTACTATATTGGCTGACAAATTAAATAATAAAGAGTAAAGAATGTTTCCTAATATACTGTTTTGTTTTAAATTTTAAAAAAATGTATTTCACCAACTTAAATTTACATCCTCTGACCCCACTGCCCTGACTGGCTTGAAGCAATATCTGGGATCAATTTACTCATCTATACCATTTAATCTTTTATATACCTTGATGAGGTACCCTCAGAACCTACTTTTAAAAGACTATTGAGCTCAAATTTCACTCATCTTTTCCAAACGCTCATTCCTTATGATACGAGATTTCAGTAAGGCTTTGACATTATGCTACAAGTCCACAAGGCAGGAATGCATGGAATAACGGACATGCTCCCAAGGTGAACTTAAAGTTTGCAACGGCTGGTTGTGTTTGAAGCTGTCAACACGCCAAAGGATGGTGCCATAAGAATCAGTTCCAGGATTACTGCTGTTTACAGTGTATATATAAATAATTTAAAGCGAGGGAGAGAAAACACTGCACATGACAAATTTTGGGGGTGGGGCAAGGTTTCAAACAATAAGGAAGAGAGAAACCAAAAATCAAAAAGGGCTCTACATAGGTTGGGAAGATGGGCTGATGACTGGCAAGTGGTATTTAATATGGACAAACATAATTTAATGAGACTAGGGAAGGGAAATAAACAGTACTAATACAAATTAAGTTGCTCTAGGCTACAGAACATAGGAAAGGAATCTGGGGGTGTTGGTGGCTAGCTCCCCAAGGTGGAGAGCACTAATCTCAGGTGAGAAGTCTTTGCAAAGCACTTGTACTGCCACACGTGGAGTACTGCATACAATTCTGGTCACTGGTTGTAAGGCGATCAGGCACTGGACACAGTACAGAAAGGGGTAACCAGATATCTAGTTTAAGACATGAATTTTGCAGGGTAGAGAAGCGTAGGATAGTTTACTCTGGAGAAAAGGATGGCTCAGGGAAGATATTATTCAAGATTCTTCAGGGAATAGGTAAATTGAACCCTAATAATATGTTTGATTGCCACATACTCCAGAATGAGGGGACACAGGCTCAAGCTTAGAAGTGGGAAGGTGCAGTTTAGACATAACTACGTCATGCAAAGGGTGGTAAATGTGTGGAATGGACTGTCTGGGAGGCAGATTGTGTGGAAAAATTTATGGGAGAATTACATATTGGAGAGAGTGAGCAATATGACTAGTGTTAATTTTTTGACTGGCCAAATGGACTGCAGAGACTTTTCCAGTCCTGTTCTTCCCAGTGTTTCTACACAGGGATCATTCTGGTTGCTCTTCTTTCCATCCATTCCAACGCTTGCATGTTTCTTTTGGAATATGGTGACCCAGTGCATTATAAATGCTTCAGCATAACTTGCATATACTTGTACTCCATGGTCCTAGTTATATATCCTAACTTTCTATTGTTTTTTTTCTAACTGCTTCTCCATATTGTCTTATCTCACCGTTCACTGTTATTTACTCCCAGGTCTCTTTTGAAGTCTCCTTCTGCTAATTCTGTTTCCTTTTACAAATCATTAATTGTGCTCCACTGTTCTCTACTTAACAAGTTCACAATTGGTTTCTGCATCCAGGTCATTTATGGACGTAGTCAGTCTCCTCGCCTTCCCCTACTTAGCCCCTAATCCACTAAACAATGGAGCCCACATAGTTCAACCAATGTCTTGCACCCCATATGTGTTTCTTGCTTTTGAGAAGTTACCATAGGACTAGTGCTTCTCTCCAGCCCCTTGAGCTAAAGGTCAACATTCCATTAGCCTTTCTGATTGCTTTTGATCCTTGCCCGCCAGGATGATCCTGAAGTAGTAGCTGGCTTTGGCCAACGCACAGTAATGCTTGATGTGATCAAGCCAGATCGGGTGATAAATGACTGGACAAGTAGAGCAGATTACAGCATGATCCAAGTTTAATTTTCAGCAATAGGCAGCAATAAATGTCTATGGATATACACAAATCTTTAAAGTTTGCATTTGAGCACCTCATCCCAATGACTGATAAATCCTAGACCGCACCCAATACCGCAGGGTGGAATGGATTATGATATTCCCATTGACCCAACCCTCAGGTGAGGATGCCAATCCAGATTAATAGCATCAGATATATAGGATAGAGGTAATTTGATCATTCCTCCCCTTGTATTGCGCCCAGAGAACTAACTTTTGACCCATCCCCCCACATGACCTAAATCCCTGGCAGCATTACATCAAAAACATCAAAGCTCACAATGCACCCAGCCTTAGCTTATACTGCAAGGGTCAGAATAAAATATCAAAATGTCAAAAGCTTTCAGGATTTGAATGATTGCAAGATAGCTCATCCTTTAATCCGTGTGCACAGAAAGGAGTTTACAATCTCAAGAATTCACAGAACAATTCACAATGCAGACAATCCTCTATCAAGGTAGTTCCTCTCAAGCTGCAAGTACCCCATCCTATAATCTTCCTCCCTACATCTTTTATTATTTTGAAAGCAAGATTCCTCACATCACCTCCTCCTCCTCCTCCTCCTCTTTCCTAGGACCTCAAAACTTTGGAACTCCTTATCTCCCTCAGTCTTCCCTTCCTTGTTCAACCTACTGGCTTATAATACCCAAGCTTGGCACTACCAAGCCACTACTTCCTGATTTACCCCTATCCAATTCTTTATAACCATAGCTGGATCTGGCCGTTGAACCTTCATGTGTTTTCATGTCTGAGAAACCAACAAGGGGACAATTACCACATCACACTACATCCAGGTGGGAAATAGCTTTGAGCAGTACACCCAGCCAACCCTGCTATCCCCTAACCCCTGTAAACAGTTCGCTCCCAGGCAGATGGCCCTATGTGAGAATCCTCCTTCACATCGTTCACCTGAGGAAGGGGGAAGCCTCCGAAAGCTTGTGAATTTAAAATAAAATTGCTGGACTATAACTTGGTGTTGTAAAATTGTTTACAATTGTCAACCCCAGTCCATCACCGGCATCTCCACATCCTAATTAAGAACCTTCCAGAGACTCCAAGTAGATCACCCCGAGGCTGTTCTAGGTCCACAGTTTTCCAATCTGTAATAGTTACCAGCCATGAAGCCACCAGCTTTCAGACAGGAAGTTACAGGAAAGCAAGGACTGTTAATGACCCTCAGCAATGCAGGACCACTACAGTCCCCTCAATGATGCAACTTTGTGAAACTACCACTTCATTGTTCTACTCTTATCAAACCCAACGTAACCAGCACACCAACTACACCCCCTTTCAAGTCTTCACGATCACCCCTACAATGCTTGGTCCAATTAAAATAGTCCTGTTCCTCCTCTACATGCTGCCTCTGCAACATCTGCAAGCATGGCGGTCAGGTTCCACATACAAGCCAATACCCAGCCGTACCTCCCTACAACCAGACTGGATTCCCCGACTTTTGCAGTACTGTCCTATATCAATTCGTGAATAAACCAAAAAGTTTTCTCGAGCTCAACAGTTAACAGGTACAGATCAATTATTTTCAACTTTGCTGGAAACTTTGCATTTTAACCACTCCCCCACACCCTTTACTGGCATCCCTCTTCCCAACTACCTACTAAGGCTGGATCCAAACAGTATTTTGCTCCAAGCTGGACTTCAAAGCTTAGAATCAGTCCATTGCCAAGATTGGCTAATTCCGCCTCCATGACATTACCCGTCTCTATCCTTACTTTAACTCCACACCTCTCATTTATGTCTAAGTCATCTCTAGGCACCATTTCTCTAATGCTCCACTGACAAATTCTAACATCAGAATTCTGACAATTGCATCTTACCTAGCACTTAAATACCACTTACCAATCATCATCCTGACTCCCAACATATGGATTTCACAATCTTCGCCCTCATCTATAAGTTCCTCTATGGCCTTACCTCACGTACCTAAGAAACCTCCTCCCAGCAACCTTAATCTAAACGCGCACCTCTCCTTTTCCAACTCTGACCTTCTGTGCACTTCTTCCCCTCCCCACCCCCAAACTGTTGGTGGCAGAGCTTTCGTCCTTTTGGAACTCTCTTCCTAAAGACCTTGCTACATCTATCCCCACTTTCAAAAGGCTCCTCAAAACTTACCGTCACCTCATAACACTCCTCCCAAATGCTAGTCTTGCTTTGTAAAGCACCTTGGGACTGTTCGCAACATTAAAAAAGGCACTACATAGGGGCAAGCTTTGGTTGTTGAGAGAAATCAAACTGGTGGCAACCAAGAGTGATTTCTACAAGATCATGCAACAGCAAACAGTGCCACGGTATTCACTGCCCATTTGAATTGAAACTGCTGCAGGTAACCCCATACAATAGAAAAACCCCAAGCAATGCTGAATAATAACATTCACAACAAGCCTCTCCTTTATCTCCTTCAACCTAAGTGAAATATTAATGGGATAGACAGCAGAGAAAGATACCGACAGTTCTAATTGCAGATACCGATCATGTAATGTGCAGCTCCAGGCCACTCATACTTGCATGTTCCAACTTCTAATACCTCAAACATTGTAGTCTAAATAGAGTCAGCCATTGGGGGCTGGTGGGATGGGGCAGAGAGGGGAAGAAACAGGAGGGAAACGTGGAAAAGCATTCAGCTGTTTCAGAGACTATTCAAACAGATCTATTTCGAGGAGGGAGGTGGTTACGAAACCTACAAGTAATTGGTAACCTTTCACTACTGCCAATTGGCACCAGCCCAGTGAGAAATGAGGAAGAAAATTTCACAAGACAGACAGTTAAGCAAGGCAAAGAAACATAAGCGATTATTGCACATTGGTCACATCAAGGTTACACTTCAATGTGTTCCTTAAAATAAAGTGGTTGACAGACAAATTATCTGAGATGTCACCCACAGTCTTCTGGTATAAAAAGCAAACTGAATTTGCCAAGGAATGTTATCTGTATTAGGGATTGACCTTTCCACCACTCCCAATAATTCCAAGGCATGGTGGAGCAGGCAAAGATTACATTTAACATGAGCCAGGGCTTCTAGTGTACCATGTGTCCTGTGCTCGTCTGAGACTGGTTTTGAGTAGAGGAAGATTTGAAACTCAGCACAGTGACAGAGTTATGTAAAATTATCAGTTACAGTTCAAGCAGTCACTGAAATCTTGCTGATGCCAAACTGCACACTGAAAGAGGAAGACATGAAGAAAACTTGCTCATCAGGATGCTGCTGAATCATCAGCCCCTGCACTGAACCTCATGGTGGTTTTGCCATTTATAATTTTCCATTGGCAATTTCCATGCAATAATGCCACCACTTTTATCATACAAAAGATGAATTGCACACCACCAATAGTATCCAGGACTTTAAAAAAAAGCCCCAATAGCAACTGAAGACAGCACAAAATGCATTCCAGTTCAACATCTTCACTAAGTTAACAAGTGTGAGACAAGACAATTACATTTGAATAGTATGGCAAAGATAAAAATGGGACAGGATGGTGTTGGAGAAGACCGAGGGGATGCTTGGTCATATTTTGAACTCTGATGATTCCTTTGCTGCTGTTGGACAGCTTAGGAATGAATGGTTTCATACAATGACACAAAAAGAAACAGAGAAAGATAAAGATCAGTTTTAAAATGAGACTTTTAGATTCCTAGTTACTTTATACATTTATAGCATTTTTAATAACTATTAAAATGGAATTGGATAAGTATTTGAGGAGGAGGAGTATATAAAAAGGGATATAGAGCAAGAGCAAGGAAATGAGATTACAGTAGATGGCTCCAATAGGCCAACTGGTCCCCTTCTGTGTTTATAGGACTTTCTAGTTAGGTGGTGGCCTGGCCTTCCACAGGGCATTTGTGGCCAATGATTCTGTATTGGAACTGACTTTCCTCCATGCGAAACTACACAGTAATTTTTGTCCTACCCAATTATGACAAGTATGTACCAAAGCTTTGCATGTGAAGTGACTATGTAACGAGCTCCCAACTTAAGTCCAAAACTGGACCAGGTGGCAAAGGGGAAGCATGGTTTAAGTCCTAAGATTTGATTGGCTCAAAAGATATGTTTTTACATTATTCTAATACAGAACAAAGACAGAACAGTAATGTGGACAGAATTGGTTTAAACTGTGTTTTCGCAAATCCTGTCTTTTTCCTTCAATGAAGCGGATCACATTGGAGAGGATGAGTTTCAGGGCCGAAAATATTGTACTGTACAGACAGACATATATAAATTATTAAAATAAATAAGCTAGTTGGGTAATAGAGCTTTAATGGGTTGTTAGGATTAAAACACAGGCTTCTGATCACAGCGGGGGAGGGGCGGGAGGGAAGTGTAAGAAAGGAGATTGCTGCAATATAAAAGGCTTCTATAGAGCAGACATCAAAGGTTTTGTACAACAAAGCTACAGCTCAGGAAAAGCAACGATAAGAAGTAACAGTATGGTATGAAAAGACACGAGGCCTCTCATCCCTGTCCAGCTATCTGTTCTGAGGACTGGGGGTCATAAAACACCAGATAGTGTTGCATCCAGCAGGAAATAGAAAATGGCATAAAAAGAGCCACAACATTTGACTCGGTAGGAGCTTTTGCTTTGCCGACAAGACCACATGCATGAATAGGCTCGGATAAGCCATTCTCGCGATTTACGCCGAGACATTCCCTGCAGAGATAGTTTCAGACATGGGGCTAAATGTGTGCTATGCTGAATAAAATATTAAATGATGAATGTTTTGAAGAAAGAATAAATGAAGTTAATTCTCAGACATATTACTATCTCTAGCTTTACAAATCTGTTAAAAGGATAAGGAAGGAATTATCCAACAACAGCCATTCAGCCTATCCATCCAGAAAGAGGTCATAACAGCAGCTAAGTTATGTGATTCCAACATTTTGCTTCAAGTATCCAACCCAGGAGCCTATTCTATATATTGATCAGTCCATGTGGAGAAAAACTTCCCATCAGTCCTGAATTTGCATTTCAGTAATTTGAATCCACTCTTCTCTGCTTTGTCATTTTGACAATTGTAAACAATTTTACAACACCAAGTTATAGTCCAACGATTTTTATTTGAAATCTACAAGCTTTCGGAACCTGTGTTTTAATCCTAACAACCCATTAAAGCTCTATTACCCAACTAGCTTATTTATTTTAATAATTTATATATGTCTGTCTGTACAGTACAACTTGGTGTTGTAAAATTGTTTACAATTGTCAACCCCAGTCCATCACCGGCATCTCCACATCATGGCTTGTCATTTTGAAGCAGTGTTCCAGATTTACTATTCTTATGCTAATTACTACCTTGACTATCTCCTCCTTCCAAAAGCTGAAAAACCCAATTGTCTGCAGAATTTCCTCAAATCAATTCTCTTAACATGACAGATTGGTCTCATGACTCTATCTTGAATTCCTCATCAAAATAATAGTTGTAACCTTTCACACAGAACTTTGGCAAAGGCTTTTTGAAAGTCTACCTATACAGTCGATTCAGGGTAAGGCTTGTCAGGCAACATCTGTCCCTTCTGGGCTACAACATAATGCAAGTTACTTTCAAGTTTACTTCCAATAATCAGTTATATTATTTCATCCCATATTCATGTCCAGATCTTTTTTTTGCAAATGGACACCATATTCACTCATTTTAACCTAGTAAGATCTCTCCAGCATTCATCACCTCCCTCAGAAAATGGTCAACACTGCACAAAACCCTTTCCTTGTCTCACTTTGTATCCTAGGATTAATATCTAATGCTGTCACATTGAGTTTTGGAAAAAAAACTTCTGAACGTCTGAATTTCCCGTCAACATCTGGACTGTGATTCAGGTGTCCAACCCATGTGCGAGAACCAACTCAGTCGCATGGCCCGCGGGCATCTTTGAACAAGCACGTGTGCCATCCTACGACATTATGGCAGCTGTAGTCTCCCGGAGTAACGAGGGGCAGTGACAAGACTACTGCTACACCTAGAGGGCATCGCACGCAGTCTGGCGATGTTGCTGTGTCTCGGATGAAACGACTCGTCCAGAGACTGGATTAGAAGCGAGAGCGATTCCCGAGCATCGCCTTCCTGGAGCTTCACTCAAAGTCAGCACCAAGGTCGCGGCGGGAGCTCAGGTTAATTCATTTATAAATCCTCACATCTAACGGGACTCCCACTAATCAGCTATTTAAATAGCGGATGCCGCATTAAAATTGATTACTGTAAATGGAAAGAACAACCAAAAGCCCTGCGCCATCACACCAGGAACTGGGCATTACACGACAATTATACCAATAAGCTACATAAAAACTGCACCATAAACATAATTGTATTATATTGTACGGCTGGCAAAAGAACATTTTTTTAAAAGTAGTACAATATAATACAATTTACCTGCAAAATTTGTTTTCCTACACAAATACATTTGATATCTATATTCAATCTTAGATAAAAACAGTGTGATACAATACATATAAACGAGGTTATGCTATATTTGACGTATTATTTTATACAAATAAAGCATCTTATCTTGACTAGGAATGCAACATCTAATATCTCGCACGTATAGCGGCGAGGTACATGCAGCGACGCCGCTTTATTCGGGCAGCACGATCGATCGCTGTGTTTGTCGCTACAATGTATCGACCCGTTACCTGCTTCTTCTGGCGAGACTCTGCAGTGACCCGCTCCCCTCAATGACGGCCCTTATTTAAGCGGCACGTCATAATGCGTCACGCTCTCATCTGCATATCACGTAACCAAGCCGCGCACAGGCGAGCGGCCGTCGTGATTACGTCGGAATGTGAGTGGCGGGGGGGCAGCTGGTCGTGCCCGGAGTCACGTAGAGAGCGGAATCGGAAAGGGGATTTTAGTTATCGTGAGGAAGTGGTTAGGGTGAGACATATTAATAAATATACTGGGGGGGGGGGGGGGAAATTGAATAGATCAAGTTGCATTTGGTGCTATATGTTATTTGCATAGTCATGATGAGTCTCCATAAAGATATGCAATAGAGATATTACTGATTGTGAGGATCAGCCTTTGGCGGGTATTTCCAATTTTAGTAAACGCACGTCCAACCCGTCGGCATAAATGGCTGTCCTGTCCGTGTGCTGTCATCTGCATGATCCTCCAACAGATATACGTCACCCTCGTGTAACTTCATAAGTAGCAGGCAGAGAGGATCCCAATACAAGTGCAAGGAAGTTGGTGCTTTGTGCAGTGTGTCTTATCGACATGTTCTGTTATCCGGATACGGTGGGGATCCGCTTTGAAATGGATCACAGATATCGACACAGTCTGATCTCAATTGTAAACAATTTTACAACACCAAGTTATAGTCCAACAAATTTATTTTAAATTCCACAAGCTTTCGGAGGCTTCCTCCTTCCTCAGGTGAATGGTGTGGAAATGATC
Organism: Heptranchias perlo; assembly: GCF_035084215.1. NCBI lineage: Eukaryota > Metazoa > Chordata > Chondrichthyes > Hexanchiformes > Hexanchidae > Heptranchias > Heptranchias perlo. Next base: position 21,697,283 of record NC_090336.1, read on the forward strand.
TGATCTCAGTCTGATCTCAAACATTTGTTTACTTTGTCCCAGTGAATATGCATCTCTTACTCCCACCCCCCTCCCTCAACCGATTGGTTTAGTTGGCCTTTTGTTCGGCATTGTGTACTCGTGTCCCAGGTGTGGCTGAACATTCTGTGAAATTGCCCCTGTGTAGAATTTCATTTCCTTCTCCGAACCAGGAGGAGCGAATAGGAGGGTAATTAAAGACTAGGTCATAGAGACGGATTTTTTAGGAGTGCTTTAAAGGTGCAGGGAGAGATATAGAGGGAGAGAAATTCAGGGAAAGGTCTCAGAATATTCTGGTTTTATATCTTAGCTGATTTATTCAGAAATGAATTTTGCTTTTATCAACCTATTTAAAAATCTCAATCAAAGAGATTGAAAAAGCTTCTCGCTGGATGTGTGGAACAGACTCGAAAAGCATGTAGTAGCATCAAGGGAGCTGGATTGAAAAATTTTGAGACGAGGAATTGAAAATTATAGAGATTAATAGCAGTAGGGAGTAGGGGAACTTGGTTCCCCACTTCCTTCTGTGCTCGCTCCTGGAAAAAACTCCCTTACAATGCCACTTTCATATTCCCAACTGTCTAGCCTTTGGCCCTCCATTCACCACATTTCTGCTCAATCATATCCTCACCTCCACCTTTGATGCCCTTGTTCCGACTAAAACCATTAATCTCTCTCACCCTGGTCGTTCTCCCTGGTACGGCCCGCATTTCCACTCCCTTAAGTCCAAGGGACACAGACTTGAACGTTTATGACGGACAACTGGTTTAGCCATTCATCGCCAGATCTGGCTGGACCACATAAAGCACTTTCAGGTTCTGCTCTCCTCTGCCAAAAGTGCTCACTATTCCAGGCTTCTCTTCACCACGAACCGTCGTCTTAAACCTCTCTCCCCTCACCACCACCAAGTGCGAGGAGCTAAAGGACTTCTTTGTCACTAAGATTGAGGCCATCTGTTCAGCTGCCTCTGCCACTTCCCTTCCTTCCCTTAGCCACCAAGCTAAATTTCGCCTACAGTTCCCCCCTCCCTAGCCCTGAACTTGCATCTTTCTCTAGTTTCTCTCCCCTCAAGCCCCTCTCCCAAAGCTCATCTTGTCCACAAGACCCACCTCCTGCACCCTCGCCTAGTTCCGTTCCTATCTATCCAGTTGTAGCCAGAGAATTATCTGCAATGGCTTCTCTTCGTGCTCCCACACCGTTACCTCAGGAGTCCCCCAAGGATCTATGCTTGGCCCTCTCCTATTTCTCATATACATGCTGCCCCTTGGAGACATCATCCGAAAACACAACATCAGTTTCCACATATACACTGATGACACTCAGCTCCACCTCACCTCCATGTTGAGCATCACTTGGAGGAAGCACTGAGGGTAACAAGGGCACAGAATGTACTCTGGGTGGGGGACTTCAATGTCCATCACCAAGAGTGGCTCGGTAGCACCACTACTGACCGAGCTGGAAGAGTCCTGAAGGACATGGCTGCCAGACTGGGCCTGTGGCAGATGGTGAGCGAACCAACACGAGGGAAAAACTTACTTGATCTCGTCCTCACCAATCTACCCGTCGCAAATGCATCTGTCCATGACAGTATTGGTCGGAGTGACCACCGCACAGTCCTCGTGGAGACGAAGTCCCGTCTTCACACTGAGGACACCATCCAACGTGTTGTGTGGCACTACCACCGTGCTAAATGGTATAGATTCAGAATAGATCAAGCAGCTCAAGACTGGGCATCCATGAGGCACTGTGGGCCATCAGCAGCAGTAGAATTGTATTCCAGCACAATCTGTAACCTCATGGCCCGGCATATTCCTCACTCTACCATTACCAACAAGCCAGGGGATCAACCCTGGTTCAATGAGGAGTGTAGAAGAGCATGCCAGGAGCAGCACCAGGCGTACCTAAAAATGAGGTGAAAACCTGGTGAAGCTACAACTCAGGACTACGTGCATGCTAAACAGCGGAAACAACATGCTATAGACAGAGCTAAGCAATTCCACAATCAACGGATCAGATCAAAGCTCTGCAGTCCTGCCACATCCAGTCGTGAATGGTGGTGGACAATTAAACAACTAACGGGAGGAGGAGGCTCTGTAAACATCCCCATTCTCAACGATGGCGGAGTCCAGCACATGAGTGCAAAAGACAAGGCTGAAGCGTTTGCAACCATCTTCTGCCAGAGGTGCCGAGTGGATGATCCATCTCGGCCTCCTCCCGATATCTCCACCATCACAGAAGCCAGTCTTCAGCCAATTCGATTCACTCCACGTGATATCAAGAAACGGCTGAGTGCACTGGATACAGCAAAGGCTATGGGCCCCGACAACATCCCAGCTGTAGTACTGAAGACTTGTGCTCCAGAACTAGCCAAGCTGTTCCAGTACAGATACAACACTGGCATTTACCCGACAATGTGGAAAATTGCCCAGGTATGTCCTGTCCACAAAAAGCAGGACAAATCCAATCCGGCCAATTACCGCCCCATCAGTCTACTCTCAATCATCAGCAAAGTGATGGAAGGTGTCGTCGACAGTGCTATCAAGCGGCACTTACTCACCAATAACCTGCTCACCGATGCTCATTTCGGGTTCCGCCACGACCACTCGGCTCCAGACCTCATTACAGCCTTGGTCCAAAGATGGACAAAAGAGCTGAATTCCAGAGGTGAGGTGAGAGTGACTGCCCTTGACATCAAGGCAGCATTTGACTGAGTGTGGCACCAAGGAGCCCTAGTAAAATTGAAGTCAATGGGAATCAGGGGGAAAACTCTCCAGTGGCTGGAATCATACCTAGCGCAAAGGAAGATGGAGGCCAATCATCTCAGCCCCAGGACATCGTTGCAGGAGTTCCTCAGGGCAGTGTCCTAGGCCCAATCATCTTCAGCTGCTTCATCAATGACCTTCCCTCCATCATAAGGTCAGAAATGGGGATGTTCGCTGATGATTGCACAGTTCCATTCGCAACCCCTCAGATAATGAAGCAGTCTGAGCCCGGATGCAGCAAGACCTGGACAACATCCAGGCTTGGGCTGATAAGTGGCAAGTAACATTCGCGCCAGACAAGTACCAGGCAATGACCATCCCCACCAAACTTGGTGTTGTAAAATTGTTTACAATTGTCAATCCCCAACAGGAGAGAGTCTAACCACCTCCCATTGACATTCAATGGCATTATCATCGCCGAATCCCCCACCATCAACATCCTGGGGGGTCACCATTGACCAGAAACTTAACTGGACCAGCCATATAAATACTGTGGCTACAAGAGCAGGTCAGAGGCTGGGTATTCTGCGGCGAGTGACTCACCTCCTGACTCCCCAAAGCCTTTCCACCATCTACAAGGCACAAGTCAGGAGTGTGATCGAATACTCTCCACTTGCCTGGATGAGTGCAGCTCCAACAAGACTCAAGAAGCTCGACACCATCCAGGACAAAGCAGCCCGCTTGATTGGCACTCCATCCACCACCCTAAACATTCACTCCCTTCACCACCGGCGCACAGTGGCTGCAGTGTGCACCATCCACAGGATGCACTGCAGCAACTCGCCAAGGCTTCTTCGACAGCACCTCCCCAACCCGCGACCTCTGCCACCTAGAAGGACAAGGGCAGCAGGCACATGGGAACAACACCACCTGCACGTTCCCCTCCAAGTCACACACCATCCCGACTTGGAAATATATCGCCGTTCCTTCATCGTCGCTGGGTCAAAATCCTGGAACTCCCTTCCTAACAGCACTGTGAGAGAACCGTCACCATACGGACTGCAGCGGTTCAAGGCGGCGGCTCACCACCACCTTCTCAAGGGGAATTAGGGATGGGCAATAAATGCCGGCCTCGCCAGCGACACCCACATCCCATGAACGAATAAATCTCTCTCGACCCCTGTCCTACATCCAGTACTGGATGAGCAGAAATTTCCTCCAACAATATGTTGGGAAGACCGAAGCCATTGTCTTCGGTCCCCACCACAAACTCCGTTCCATGGCCTCCGAATCCATCCCTCTCCCTGCCCACTGTCTGAGGCTGAACCAGACTGTTCGCAACCTTGGTGTCCTACTTGACCCTGAGATGAGTTTCCGATCCCATATCTGCTCCATCACCAAGACTGCCTAATTCCATCTTCATAACATCGCCCGTCTCCGCCCCTGCCTCAGCTCATCTGCTGCTGAAGCCCTCATCCATGCCTTTGTCACCTCTAGACTTAACTATTCCAATGGTCTCCTGACCGGCCTCCCATCTTCTACCCTCCATAAACTTGAGCTCATCCAAAACTCTGCTGCCTGTATCCTAACTCTCACCAAGACCCGTTCACCCATCACCCCTGTGCTTGCTGGCCTACATTGGCTTCCCGGTCCAGCAACGTCTCAGTTTTAGAATTCTCATCCTTTTTTTCAAATCCCTCCATGGCGTCGCCCCTCCATATCTCTGTAACCTCCTCCATCCCTATGTCCATCCTAGATCTCTACGCTCCTCCAATTCTTGCCTCATGTGCATCCCTAATTTTAATCACTCCACTATTGACGGCCGTGCCTTCAGCTGCCCAGGCCCTAGCCTCTGGAATTCCCTCCCTAAACCTCTCCGCCTCTCTCCTTTAAAGTGCTTCTTAAAACCTACCTCTTTGTCCAAGCTTTTGGTCACCAGGCCTAGTATCTTATGGGGCTCGGTGTCAAATTTTATTTGATAACGGTTCTGTAAAGCGCCTTGGGATGTTTTACCATGTTAAAGGTGCTATATAAATGCATGTTGTTTTTTTAATGTAGGAGGATCAACAAGTAACGAGGAAGAGGGATGATTATATATGGACACTTGGCCAAATGGCTTTTTCCTGCCTTGGACTTTATGTTGCTAAATACTGCATTTTATTTTATCATCATCTGTATCATCCTACATTGCTGGTGGTTTAAAGAGTGTGTACTTTCACTGCATATTGATATTAACATTCTGCTAAATAAAAGTTTAAAAAAATCTTTATGAGGATTTTCATTTAGGGCAGATATAAAACCCTATTTATGTATGAGTCGGAGTACACAAAGCGAAACTATCAATGATGGCAGTATAGAAAACTATATCTAGAATTTAAGATATACAAAGGCTATGTGCACAAACCTTTATACTCTCTGCTTTAAAAGGATTTATAAATCTGAGCTATCCATTATGTAGAGATGACCATCTCCCAATTGTAATGGAACAGCACATAAAACTCAACTAGCTGTGACCCAGAAGCACTGCCACAACCAGTCGGAACTCTAGAAACTAATATTTCCTGATCTCCTGGCCATCATCTTGGTTCAGTCAATTTTTTTTGCAGCGGTTAGATTGGTCCCTGTAATTGGACACATGTCCTGTTGCTTGCTGTTCTGATCGGTCTGTGATGACAGTAGCATATGAAGATTGGAGCTCAAGCAGCCATGTGAAGCTGAGTCACAAAACTCACCGACTATGCAAATTCTTTCCTGAATTCAAGGTCACAACCTAAGCGCATAATCTGTCCTGATTCTCCAGTGCAGTACTGAAGGAGTGCTGCATTGTCAGAGGTTCCATCCTTTCAACAATACATTAAACAAAGGCTCCATGTGCCTGTTCTGGTGACACTATTCAAAGAGCAGGAAGCTCTCCCAATGTGCTGACCAATAGTGCTCCTCGACCAGTACTGCTAAAAAAAAATTAGCTGGTCATTCATTTCATTAGTGTTTGTCAGATCTTGTTGTGTGCAAGATGGCTGCCACATTTGCCTACATAACACTCACTGCACTCTTCAAAGTCATTTATTGTATGTAAAGCACTTTGAGACAGTTTTGAGGGACCTGATAAGGTGCTATATAAATGTAAATATCAGATCATCAGGTTTTGAACATTATAACATTAAATGTTCATTCTAATTGTATTAAAGAGTGCTAATATTAAAGTTGCAGAGTAGTAATCAGTAAACGTACAGCTTTCACAAATTGGCATTTTGCTGTTTGGAGACTGGTGCTTGTGGGTGCCGTTAAATACTGGGGTCTTTTCTATCCTTCTAGACTTTTCAGCTCTTGTACCTTAGATTATTCTCATAGTTGAGTCCCAACTAGGCTTTCAACAGTATCTTCATCAGCCTTGGTATATGGGTAAGCTTTTTTGGGGGCAACTAAGGATATGCCCTGCAGCCATGGCTCACGACAACATTGGGATACCCAAGGAAAAGAGGCCAGGAGAGGTACGATGCCAGAAATGCAACTATCAGGTCACACTGGAAACCACCATTGGCATTATCAAATGGCATTGCCATTGCTTGGGCCAAATTGGTGGGGGGTTACAGCATAGATCAGTCAAGACCTGTAAGATTATTGTTGCCTCTGTCTTCCACAACACTGCCCTCCAAAGAGGTCTAATTATGGAGCAGCAGAAGAAAACAGCAAGAAGCAGAAGAATCTTAATGGCCTTTTCCTGATAAGGAGTCAAGGATCATAACTTTGGTCACCTCCCCTCGCCATCCCCCCGTGTCATTAAACGGAGTAAGAAATGGGAGGGTGGGGAATGTAGTGGGATAAGGAGTAGGAAACATACATGGAATGGGATAAGGAATGTGAGGCAGTGATATGGGGCAAGATAGCAAATGGGAAGCAGAGACATCGTGTGGGATAGATAGTGACAAACAAAGATAAGGTGTGGGATAAGGAATTGAAGACAAAGACTGGGACAGAAAATGGGAGGCAGTTTTAATCTTACATGGAAATGTGGAGACAAGAAGCAGGACATTTTAGAAGAAAATCCTGTACATATGGAAGTACTTGGAAAGATCAGAGATGTATGAGGAAATAATTGATTAACCTGTACAGGAGCCCTGTTCTGTAAATCTGTAAGCTATGTGATAGAATTCACACTCTTTAATTGTGATTTTTCTGCACAGGATACTTGTGCTGCAGTGTCATCTTATTGTACAGGATCCCTTTCCTGGATTAGTGATTTATATATAATTGGATTCTTGTCTAACTTCACAGGGTCCTTGCTGTGTAATGGCAAAGATCTATTTGAGTCCAGACAACAGTGATCAATCCAAATAATTGTAACAGTGATCTATCTGTAGAGGATCTCCTTTCTGCAGTGAAGATCTATTTGTACAAGATCCCTGTCCTGTAATAATGATTTCTCCATACTACTCCCTCTTCTATAATAATGATCTCTCTATAACAGAATCCCTATCCTACAATATATCATCTCTCTGTACTGAATCCCTGTTTATGATAATATTCTCTCTGTATAGTATTCCCTTCCTGGAATAGTGATATATCCGGATAGGTTCCCTGTCCAGTAATAGGAATCTATGTGCTCAGGAATGCTTTTCTGTAATACCATTCTATACATAACAGAATCTCTGTCCTGTGATGATCAATCTTTATAGGTTCCCTGTCCTTTGATGGTCTGTAGGTGCCAATCTCTTCCTCTTGAAGCCAAACCATGGAATGCATTCAAGATTGTTTCCTAGAACCAACCAGGGAACAAGCTATTTTAGATCTTGTATTATGTAATGAGACAGGGTTAATTGGTAATCTCACAGTAAGGGATCCTCTGGGGAAGAGTGATCATAATATGATAGAATTTCACATTGAGTTTGAAAGTGACGTACTTAAATCAGAAACTAGAGTCTTAAACTTAAATAAAGCCAATTACATAGGTATGAGGGGCGAGTTGGCAGAGGTAGATTGGGAAACCAAATTAAAGGGTATGACGGTTGAAAAGCAATGGCAAATATTTAAAGAAATATTTCAATATTCTCAACAAATATATATTCCATTGAGAAATAAAAACTCCATGGGAAAAGTGGCTAACTAAAGAAGTTAAGGATAGTATTAGATTAAAAGAGACCTATAATGTTGCCAAGAAGCAGTAAGCCTGAGGATTGGGAGTTTTTGAAACCAGCAAAGGATGTCCAAAAAATTGATGAGAGAAAATAGAATATGAAAGTAAACTAGCAAGAAATATAAAAACGGATTGTAAGAGCTTCTACAAGTAAAAAGGAAGAGAGTAGCAAAAGTAAACATTGGTTCCTTAGAGGCTGAGACAGGAGAAATTATAATGGGAAATCAGGAACTGGCAGATGCGTTAAACAAATATTTTGTATCTGTCTTCACAGTGGAAGATTTAAAAAACATACAAGAAATAATGGGGAACCAAGGGTCTAATGAGAGTGAGAAACTTAAAGTAATTAATATCAGTAGAGAAAAAATACTTGAGAAAATAATGGGACTAAAACTGATAAATCTCCTGGACCTGATGGCCTACATCCGAAGATTCTAAAAGAGGTGGCTGCAGAAATAGGGGATGCATTGGTTGTGATCTTCCAAAATTCCAGAACGGTCCCAGCGGATTGGAAGGTAGCAAATGTGACCCCGCTATTCAAGAAAGGAGGAAGAGAGAAAACAGGAAACTACAGGCCAGTTAGCCTGATATCAGTCATTGGGAAAATGCTGGAATCCATTATTAAGGAAGTGATAACAGGGCACTTAGAAAAATCATAATATGATCAGGCAAAGTGAACATGATTTTATGAAAGGGATATCGTGTTTGACAAATTTATTAGAGTTTTTTGAGGAGGTAACTAGTAGGGTAGATAAAGGGGAACCAGTGGATGTCGTATATTTGGATTTTCAAAAGGCATCCGATAAGGTGCCACATAAAAGGTTGTTACACAAGATAAGGGCTCATAGGGTTGGGGGTAACATTAGCATGGATAGAGTATTGGTTATCGGATAGGAAAGAGAGTAGGGATAAACGGGTCATTCTCAGGTTGGCAGGCTGTAACTAGTGGGGTACCGCAAGGATCGGTACTTGGGCCTCAGCTATTTACAATCTATATTAATGACTTAGATGAAGGAACCGAGTGTAATATATCCAAGTTTGCTGACGATACAAAGCTAGGTGGGAAAGTAAGCTGTGAGAAGGACACAAAGAGTATGCAAAGGGATATAGACAGGTTAAGTGAGTGGGCAAGAAGGTGGCAGATGGAGTATAATGTGGGGAAATGTGAGATTATTCACTTTGCTGGCAAGAATAGAAAAACAGAATATTTTTTAAATGGTGAGAAACTATTAAATGTTGGTGCACAGAGAGACATGGACGTCCTCGTACAAGAAACACAAAAAGTTAGCATGCAGGCACAGGAAGCAATTAGGAAAGCAAATGGAATGTTGGCCTTTATTGCAAGGGGGTTGGAGTATAAGAGTGAGGAAGTCTTACTACAATTGTACAGGGCTTTGGTGAGACCTCACCTGGAGTACTGTGTACAGTTTTGATCTCCTTCACTCAGAGGGTTGTGAATCTTTGGAATTCTCTACCCCAGAGCGCTGTAGATGCTGAGTCATTGAATATATTCAAGGCTGAGAGATACACAGATATCTGGACTCTAGGGGAATCAAAGGATAGGGCAGGAAAGTGGAGTTGAGGTTGAAGATCAGCAATGATCTGATTGAATGGTGGAGCAGGCTCAAGGGGCCATGTGGCCTAATCCTGCTCTTATTTCTTATGTTCTTATGTTGACCATGATTTTCTCCTATTCGTGGAGAGCAAGTTTGTCCAGTATTGAATCAGACAGGTGGCATACCCCAGAGTCATAGAATTTTAACACACTGAAAGAGGCCACATGGCTCATCTTGCCTGTGCCAGCTCCCTGAATGACCTATCCACTTAGTCCCATTCCTCATACAATTTGCCTTTTTCAAGTATTTATCCAATTCCCTTCTAAAAGCTATTATTCACAACCTCAGCTTTCAACTTCAATCACAAAGTTACCTACCTCTATCTCCGTAACATTGCCCATCTTCATCACTTCCTCAGCCCAACTGATGCAAAAACACTCATCCATGCCTTTGTCACCTCCATACTCGACTATTTCAATGCTCCCCTGTCCAACCTCCCATTCTTCACACTGTAAACCTCAGCTCACCCAAAATTCTGCTGCCCATATCCTATCCCGCACCAAATCCCGTTCGTCCATCACCTCAGTCCTAGCTGACCTACCTTGGCTCCCAGTCCTCCAGCAGCTGAAATTTCAAATTCTCATCCTCTTATTTGAATCATCCACCGCTACAGGTGAGGTGCCTGAAGATTGGAGGGTAGCAAATGTTGTGCCTTTGTTTAAGAAGGGCGGCAGGGAAAAGCCTGGGAACTACAGACCAGTGAGCCTGACATCTGTAGTGGGTAAGTTGTTAGAGGGTATTCTGAGGGACAGGATCTACAGGCATTTGGAGAGGCAGGGACTAATTAGGAACAGTCAGCATGGTTTTGTGAGAGGAAAATCATGTCTCACGAATTTGATTGAGTTTTTTGAAGGGGTAACCAAGAAGATAGATGAGGGCTGTGCAGTAGACGTGGTCTACATGGACTTCAGCAAAGCATTTGACAAGGTACCGCATGGTAGGTTGTTACATAAGGTTAAATCTCATGGGATCCAAGGTGAGGTAGCCAATTGGATACAAAATTGGCTTGACGACAGAAGACAGAGGGTGGTTGTAGAGGGTTGTTTTTCAAACTGGATGCCTGTGTCCAGCGGTGTGCCTCAGGGATCGGTGCTGGGTCCGCTGTTATTTGTTATTTATATTAATGATTTGGATGAGAATTTAGGAGGCATGGTTAGTAAGTTTGCAGATGACACCAAGATTGGTGGCATTGTGGACAGTGAAGAAGGTTATCTAGGATTGCAACGGGATCTTGATAAATTGGGCCAGTGGGCGGATGAATGGCAGATGGAGTTTAATTTAGATAAATGTGAGGTGATGCATTTTGGTAGATCGAATCGGGCCAGGACCTACTCCGTTAATGGTAGGGCGTTGGGGAGAGTTATAGAACAAAGAGATCTGGGAGTACAGATTCATAGCTCCTTGAAAGTGGAGTCACAGGTGGATAGGGTAGTGAAGAAGGCATTCGGCATGCTTGGTTTCATTGGTCAGAACATTGAATGCAGGAGTTGGGATGTCTTGTTGAAGTTGTACAGGGCATTGGTGAGGCCACACTTGGAGTACTGTGTACAGTTCTGGTCACCCTATTATAGAAAGGATATTATTAAACTAGAAAGAGTGCAGAAAAGATTTACTAGGATGCTACCGGGACTTGATGGTTTGACTTACAGGGAGAGGTTAGACAGACTGGGACTTTTTTCCCTGGAGAGTAGGAGGTTAAGGGGTGATCTTATCGAAGTCTATAAAATAATGAGGGGCATAGATAAGGTCGATAGTCAAAATCTTTTCCCAAAGGTAGGGGAGTCTATAACGAGGGGGCATAGATTTAAGGTGAGAGGGGAGAGATACAAAAGGGTCCAGAGGGGCAATTTTTTCACTCAAAGGGTGGTGAGTGTCTGGAACGAGCTGCCAGAGGCAGTAGTAGAGGCGGGTACAATTTTGTCTTTTAAAAAGCATTTGGACAGTTACATGGGTAAGATGGGTATAGAGGGATATGGGCCAAGTGCAGGCAATTGGGACTAGCTTAGTGGTATAAACTGGGCGACATGGACATGTTGGGCCGAAGGGCCTGTTTCCATGTTGTAAACTTCTATGATTCTAAGTTTAAATTCCTTCATAGCCTCGCCCCTCCCTATCTCTCTAAGCTCCTTCAGCCCTACAACATCCCCATGAAACTCTCCATTCCTCTGACTCAGGCCTCTTGCGCATCGAACCCTGCCTTTGGCCCACCATTGATGGCTGTGTTTCAACCACACTCTGGAATTCCCTCCTAAACCCTTCCACCTCCCTCTCCTCCTTTAAGGTTTTCCTTAAAACCCACCTATTTGACCAAGCTTTTTGTCACCCCTGCTAAAATCTTTCTTTGGCTTGACATCCTCTTTCTTTTTTTTAACACCTCTGTGAAGTGCCTTGGGAATTTTTTCTACATTAAAAGCGCTGTATAAATGCAAATTACTGTTATTATTATGGATTCTGCTTCCACCACTGTTTCTGGTAGGGAATTCCACATCTTAACAACCCTGTGTATAAAAAATATTCACCTATTCTCTCTCTTCATTCTTGATGATGATCTTAAGTTTAAGTCAGAAATTAAAGGGGTGCAGGAACAGATACCTGGGGTTCACATACACAAATCTTTGACAATGGCAAGATAAGCTGATAAGGTTGTTAAAAAAAACACATACAGGATCCTGGGCTTTATAAATGGGGCCATAGAGTACAAAAGCAAGTAAGTTATGCTAAACTTTTAAAAATCACTGGTTAGGCCTCAGCTGGAGTAATGTGTCTAATTCCTGGCACCACACTTTAGGAAAGATGTCAAGGCTTTGGAGAGGGTACAGAGGAGATTTACCAGAATGAGACCAGGGATGAGGGACTTCAGTTACATGGAGAGACTGGAGAATCTGGGATTGCTCTCCTTAGAGCAAAGAAGGTGAATGGGAGATTTAACAGCTGTTCAAAATGACTAAGGATTTTGATTTTAGTAAATAAGGAGAAACTGTTTCCACTGGCAGGGGGGGATCCAGAGGTCACATATTAAAGATAATTGGCAAAAGAACCAGAGATGAATTTTTTTTTAAAACTCAGCAAGTTATGACCTGACATTCACTGCCTGAGAGGGTGGTGGAAGCACATTCACTTCAGTACAGAACTGCGTATAGACAGAAGAAAAAAATGCAGGGCAACAGGGAAAGCCCAGGGCTAACTGGATATCTCTTTCAGAGATTCTCACAGACACAATGGACCCCCTCTGTGCTGTAAGGTCCCATATCTGAAATGCAAATTGCACCTCAAAGTCTGGTATTTAACATGACGAACACTCTCCCCGCCTAACTCTGAGTGAAAGCATCGAGCAGTTAATTATAGTTTAACTGAATTTTCACCAGGAAAGCGAACTGAACCATCACCCCCCTGTCCTGCGCCGCCCGACACTGCTCCCTGTCCGACCATAAACCGAGCCCGAGCTGCGAGGTCTTTGTCAGCGCCGACAGAATCAGGCTTGGAAAAGCCTGCAGGACCAGGCCACGCCACCGCTCTGCTCACGCTCAATCCGGGCCCGGCCCGGCCCGGCCCGGCGCGGCGCCGTCGCCGTCGCCTGCGCGTCACTGCCGGTCACGTGCCGCCCGCTGGCTTCCCCCGCTAGGAACCTTTGTCCGCGGCCCAGTTTTGCGGGTGTGGAGTTCCGGGGGTCCGGAGAGACGGGAGGGTGCTGTTGATGGTGGATGTCAGAGAAGTTGAAGTCGAGTTTGGAGCTGGAGCCCGAGGGAAGGAAGCGTCAGCAGGTACCTGGGAACGGGACAGGGGGCAGGTAAGGGGATAACAGACCTTGAGCAGTGTGCCAGTGTACCCGGAATAGAGTGTACATCTAACAGTACCAGTGTACCCGGAATAGAGTGTACATCTAACAGTGCCAGTATACCCGGAATAGAGTGTACATCTAACAGTGCCAGTGTACCCGGAATAGAGTGTACATCTAACAGTGCCAGTGTACCCGGAATAGAGTGTACATCTAACAGTACCAGTGTACCCGGAATAGAGTGTACATCTAACAGTGCCAGTGTACCCGGAATAGAGTGTACATCTAACAGTACCAGTGTACCCGGAATAGAGTGTACATCTAACAGTGCCAGTATACCCGGAATAGAGTGTACATCTAACAGTACCAGTGTACCCGGAATAGAGTGTACATCTAACAGTGCCAGTATACCCGGAATAGAGTGTACATATAACAGTGCCAGTGTACCCGGAATAGAGTGTACATCTAACAGTGCCAGTGTACCCGGAATAGAGTGTACATCTAACAGTGCCAGTGTACCCGGAATAGAGTGTACATCTAACAGTGCCAGTGTACCCGGAATAGAGTGTACATCTAACAGTGCCAGTGTACCCGGAATAGAGTGTACATCTAACAGTGCCAGTGTACCCGGAATAGAGTGTACATCTAACAGTGCCAGTGTACCCGGAATAGAGTGTACATCTAACAGTGCCAGTGTACCCGGAATAGAGTGTACATCTAACAGTGCCAGTGTACCCGGAATAGAGTGTACATCTAACAGTGCCAGTGTACCCGGAATAGAGTGTACATCTAACAGTGCCAGTGTACCCGGAATAGAGTGTACATCTAACAGTGCCAGTATACCCGGAATAGAGTGTACATCTAACAGTGCCAGTGTACCCGGAATAGAGTGTACATCTAACAGTGCCAGTGTACCCGGAATAGAGTGTACATCTAACAGTGCCAGTGTACCCGGAATAGAGTGTACATCTAACAGTGCCAGTGTACCCGGAATAGAGTGTACATCTAACAGTGCCAGTGTACCCGGAATAGAGTGTACATCTAACAGTGCCAGTGTACCCGGAATAGAGTGTACATCTAACAGTGCCAGTGTACCCGGAATAGAGTGTACATCTAACAGTGCCAGTGTACCCGGAATAGAGTGTACATCTAACAGTGCCAGTGTACCCGGAATAGAGTGTACATCTAACAGTGCCAGTGTACCCGGAATAGAGTGTACATCTAACAGTGCCAGTATACCCGGAATAGAGTGTACATCTAACAGTGCCAGTGTACCCGGAATAGAGGGTACATCTAACAGTGCCAGTGTACCCGGAATAGAGTGTACATCTAACAGTGCCAGTGTACCCGGAATAGAGTGTACATCTAACAGTGCCAGTGTACCCGGAATAGAGTGTACATCTAACAGTACCAGTATACCCGGAATAGAGTGTACATCTAACAGTGCCAGTATACCCGGAATAGAGTGTACATCTAACAGTGCCAGTGTACCCGGAATAGAGTGTACATCTAACAGTGCCAGTGTACCCGGAATAGAGTGTACATCTAACAGTGCCAGTGTACCCGGAATAGAGTGTACATCTAACAGTGCCAGTGTACCCGGAATAGAGTGTACATCTAACAGTGCCAGTGTACCCGGAATAGAGTGTACATCTAACAGTGCCAGTGTACCCGGAATAGAGTGTACATCTAACAGTGCCAGTGTACCCGGAATAGAGTGTACATCTAACAGTGCCAGTGTACCCGGAATAGAGTGTACATCTAACAGTGCCAGTATACCCGGAATAGAGTGTACATCTAACAGTGCCAGTGTACCCGGAATAGAGTGTACATCTAACAGTGCCAGTGTACCCGGAATAGAGGGTACATCTAACAGTGCCAGTGTACCCGGAATAGAGTGTACATCTAACAGTGCCAGTGTACCCGGAATAGAGTGTACATCTAACAGTGCCAGTGTACCCGGAATAGAGTGTACATCTAACAGTACCAGTATACCCGGAATAGAGTGTACATCTAACAGTGCCAGTATACCCGGAATAGAGTGTACATCTAACAGTGCCAGTATACCCGGAATAGAGTGTACATCTAACAGTGCCAGTGTACCCGGAATAGAGTGTACATCTAACAGTGCCAGTGTACCCGGAATAGAGTGTACATCTAACAATGCCAGTGTACCCGGAATAGAGTGTACATCTAACAGTGCCAGTGTACCCGGAATAGAGTGTACATCTAACAGTGCCAGTATACCCGGAATAGAGTGTACATCTAACAGTGCCAGTGTACCCGGAATAGAGTGTACATCTAACAGTGCCAGTGTACCCGGAATAGAGTGTACATCTAACAGTGCCAGTATACCCGGAATAGAGTGTACATCTAACAGTGCCAGTGTACCCGGAATAGAGTGTACATCTAACAGTGCCAGTGTACCCGGAATAGAGTGTACATCTAACAGTGCCAGTATACCCGGAATAGAGTGTACATCTAACAGTGCCAGTATACCCGGAATAGAGTGTACATCTAACAGTGCCAGTGTACCCGGAATAGAGTGTACATCTAACAGTGCCAGTGTACCCGGAATAGAGTGTACATCTAACAGTGCCAGTGTACCCGGAATAGAGTGTACATCTAACAGTGCCAGTATACCCGGAATAGAGTGTACATCTAACAGTGCCAGTATACCCGGAATAGAGTGTACATCTAACAGTGCCAGTGTACCCGGAATAGAGTGTACATCTAACAGTGCCAGTATTCCCGGAATAGAGTGTACATCTAACAGTGCCAGTGTACCCGGAATAGAGTGTACATCTAACAGTACCAGTATACCCGGAATAGAGTGTACATCTAACAGTGCCAGTATACCCGGAATAGAGTGTACATCTAACAGTGCCAGTATACCCAGAATAGAGTGTACATCTAACAGTGCCAGTATACCCGGAATAGAGTGTACATCTCACAGTGCCAGTGTACCCGGAATAGAGTGTACATCTAACAGTGCCAGTATACCCGGAATAGAGTGTACATCTAACAGTGCCAGTGTACCCGGAATAGAGTGTACATCTAACAGCCAGTGTACCCGGAATAGAATGTACATCTAACAGTACCAGTATACCCGGAATAGAGTGTACATCTATCAGTGCCAGTGTACCCGGAATAGAGTGTACATCTAACAGTGCCAGTGTACCCGGAATAGAGTGTACATCTAACAGTGGCAGTATACCCGGAATAGAGTGTACATCTAACAGTGCCAGTGTACCCGGAATAGAGTGTACATCTAACAGTGCCAGTGTACCCGGAATAGAGTGTACATCTAACAGTGCCAGTGTACCCGGAATAGAGTGTACATCTAACAGTGCCAGTATACCCGGAATAGAGTGTACATCTAACAGTGCCAGTGTACCCGGAATAGAGTGTACATCTAACAGTGCCAGTGTACCCGGAATAGAGTGTACATCTAACAGTGCCAGTATACCCGGAATAGAGTGTACATCTAACAGTGCCAGTGTACCCGGAATAGAGTGTACATCTAACAGTGCCAGTATACCCGGAATAGAGTGTACATCTAACAGTGCCAGTATACCCGGAATAGAGTGTACATCTAACAGTGCCAGTGTACCCGGAATAGAGTGTACATCTAACAGCCAGTGTACCCGGAATAGAGTGTACATCTAACAGTACCAGTATACCCGGAATAGAGTGTACATCTAACAGTGCCAGTGTACCCGGAATAGAGTGTACATCTAACAGTGCCAGTGTACCCGGAATAGAGTGTACATCTAACAGTGCCAGTGTACCCGGAATAGAGTGTACATCTAACAGTGCCAGTGTACCCGGAATAGAGTGTACATCTAACAGTGCCAGTGTACCCGGAATAGAGTGTACATCTAACAGTGCCAGTGTACCCGGAATAGAGTGTACATCTAACAGTGCCAGTGTACCCGGAATAGAGTTTACATCTAACAGTGCCAGTGTACCCGGAATAGAGTGTACATCTAACAGTGCCAGTGTACCCGGAATAGAGTGTACATCTAACAGTGCCAGTATACCCGGAATAGAGTGTACATCTAACAGTGCCAGTGTACCCGGAATAGAGTGTACATCTAACAGTGTTAGTGTACCCGGAATAGAGTGTACATCTAACAGTGCCAGTATACCCGGAATAGAGTGTACATCTAACAGTGCCAGTATACCCGGAATAGAGTGTACATCTAACAGTGCCAGTATACCCGGAATAGAGTGTACATCTAACAGTGCCAGTGTACCCGGAATAGAGTGTACATCTAACAGTGCCAGTGTACCCGGAATAGAGTGTACATCTAACAGTGCCAGTGTACCCGGAATAGAGTGTACATCTAACAGTACCAGTATACCTGGAATAGAGTGTACATCTAACAGTGCCAGTGTACCCGGAATAGAGTGTACATCTAACAGTGCCAGTATACCTGGAATAGAGTGTACATCTAACAGTGCCAGTGTACCCGGAATAGAGTGTACATCTAACAGTGCCAGTGTACCCGGAATAGAGTGTACATCTAACAGTACCAGTATACCCGGAATAGAGTGTACATCTAACAGTGCCAGTATACCCGGAATAGAGTGTACATCTAACAGTGCCAGTGTACCCGGAATAGAGTGTACATCTAACAGTACCAGTATACCCGGAATAGAGTGTACATCTAATAGTACCAGTATACCCGGAATAGAGTGTACATCTCACAGTGCCAGTATACCCGGAATAGAGTGTACATCTAACAGTGCCAGTATACCCGGAATAGAGTGTACATCTAACAGTGCCATTGTACCCGGAATAGAGTGTACATCTAACAGTACCAGTATACCTGGAATAGAGTGTACATCTAATAGTAACAGTATACCAGGAATAGAGTGTACATCTAACAGTACCAGTATACCCGGAATAGAGTGTACATCTAACAGTGCCAGTATACCCGGAATAGAGTGTACATCTAACAGTGCCAGTGTACCCGGAATAGAGTGTACATCTAACAGTGCCAGTGTACCCGGAATAGAGTGTACATCTAACAGTGCCAGTATACCCGGAATAGAGTGTACATCTAACAGTGCCAGTGTACCCGGAATAGAGTGTACATCTAACAGTGCCAGTATACCCGGAATAGAGTGTACATCTAACAGTACCAGTATACCCAGAATAGAGTGTACATCTAATAGTACCAGTATACCCGGAATAGAGTGTACATCTAATAGTACCAGTATACCCGGAATAGAGTGTACATCTAACAGTGCCAGTGTACCCGGAATAGAGTGTACATCTAACAGAGTGGCTCTATACCCTGAATGGAGTGTACATATAATAGTCTGTCAGTGTACCTAGGAAAGAGTATAGATTGAACAGTTCGGTCATATACTCAGGATATGACAGTGCATCAATTTACTAGAATGGAACCTTCATGTAATGATATGCCTGTTTAACCAGGATAAAGTGTTTATCTAACAGTGTGCCAGTATATCTGGAATAGAGAACACATGCAACAGTATGTTGATATATACTGGATAGACTGTACATGTACTAGTGTGCAGTATATCACACTGTTTGGCAGTTGACCTACAATTGAGTGAAGATCAAACAGTTTACCCAGGATAGAGTGTACATTAAACAGCATAGCAATATGCCTGGGGTTGAATATCGATCTAGTAGTGTGCCAGTACAGCTGGTATGGAGTGCACCTCTAAAGTTGTGCCATTATACCCAGAATAGAGTGTACATTGAACAGTGGGCTGGTATACCTGCAATGAGTATATAGGTAACAGTATGCCAGCATACCTGGGATAGAGCACGTACACAACAGTGCACCAATATACCCAGGACAGAACATACATCGAACAATATGCCCGTATAATGGGATAGAATGCAGATTAGTGTGCCAGTACACCACAATAGTATACAGTCAACAGTGTGCCAGTATACATGGGATAGAGTGTACATCTCATACATCGTTTAAAACATCATACATAGACTATTGCTTTAATGAAATTTTGGTTACAACAGTACAGCAATGTAAAAGAATACTTGCTGAAAGGGGGAGGAGACAGAGGCACATAGACACTGTAGTTTCCTGGTAGGATGGCCTTGTATTTGATCCTATTTTCTCTGGTCATCTGCTGTTGCAGAGGTACAGCGTTGTCACAAGAAGAACTATACTTCAACTGTATCTAGCTGCATCAGCGCTGTGACTTGCTTAAACCCCGTAGTCGTAGACTAGACTGCTTTGAGGTCTTGGACAAAATGGCCATAATGAATGTTAAGACTTCACAATTAAGGAGAATAGTGTCAAACTGGGTAGTGCAGTGGGTTAGATACTGGCCTTTCACCCTGGGACCTGGGTTCAAATCCAGTCCAGAATGCTGGGATTAAAGACTTTTCAATCTGCTGGCTGTAAGGGTCCTATGTGAAATTAATTTGGGCCATCTCAGTCTAGTTCCCAGTGGACACGAGCCTACAGTGCAGACCTGGCACTAACTGACAATCTTAGTCAGCGAGGCCACAATTATGGAACGTGGGGAAGAGGGGGGTGTCATACTGGTGCAGGAGGGGGTGCTCTTGAGGTTGGAGATGAGGCATGTTGTGGGGGTAGAGTAGAGGGAGTCTTACTCTGTATCTGGCTGTGTTATACCTGACACGAATGCATGATACTGACAGAGTATATCTGAAAGAGAAGAGTTCAATTCTCCAGCACCAGCATCCCTCACGTTGATGAACACAAAAGAAAATTAAAAATTAAGGCAAGCGAATGAGGTAGAAATGCTTCTGTTGTCAGATTTTTGTACCTCTACTGTAGTAGGCGGATGGAGAAAATGGTAATTCAGACAGGAACGTCGCCAGTAACAACAGCTTGCATTTATAGTGTTCCACATTTTAGAAAAGTGTCTGATAACCATAAAGTGTGGAGAAGGAAGACAAAATGAGCACTGAGCAGGAAAGGAAAGTTTAGGCAGCTGGAATTAGGGGGTTTGTGCCAAAAAAAGTGAGAGAAAATTTTTGAGAGGAGACTTTTAAAAGCGGGAAGGGAGATGGTAAGGCAGAAGGATTTACAGAGGGCAGGTGGCTGAAGGAGCAGCTGGTAAATGAGAAACAAGGAACAGGCAGTACCAGAGGACTGCAGGGTGCAAGCATAGATATACATAGAAATTACAGCATGGAACTAGGCCATTCGGCCTAACAGTCCATGTTGGTGTTTATCCTCCACATAATCAGTAGTTCTAATCCCATGTACCCACCCTGTTTCCATAATCTCTTTATCCTCTTTTCCTTCAACCACCCATCTAACCTATTCTTAAATGTAGACATGATCTCTGCTTCAATCACTAACTCTGGTAGTTCATTCCACAGTCTCGCAGCCCTTTTGTATAAAAAAATTCTCTTGCCCTCTGCCCTAAATACCTTACATTTAATCATATCTGTCTCTCGTTCTAGACTTCTCAACAATTGGAAACAATCTGTTTCTATCTACCCTATCCCATCCCTTCATAATTTTAAAAGCTCTGATCAAATCACTCTGTAATCCCTTCTGTTCTAATTAAAACAGCATTAATTTTTCAAGTCTTCCTTGGTATTTATATTTCCTCACACCAGACTGCTTTTTAGTGAATTTGTGCTCTACTCTATTGCCTCAACATCCTTCCAATAGTGTGGAGTCCAAAACTGAACACACTATTCCAATGTGGTCTTACTAAAGTTTTATGTTGATTCACCATTACATCTCAGCTTATGTATTTTATACCTCCTGCCCTAAGCCCATCTCCTAGTTGTAGAGCTGTGACACAGATGCCATGGTGGTCCTTTAACACATAATGCTGATCATTGTCAAATATTGTCTCATGAACTGGTACATTAGTGAAGATCCAGGTTTTTCTTCACTCATGTTCAACATTAATGTTTGTTTGATTCTTCGTATTGAAGTAGCTGTGGATCTTCATTGTAAATGCTCAGGCAAGACTGTTAGACCATCTTCAGTTACTCTACAGTCCAGAAAACTTTCCCTCTTCGGTAAGGGTGCAGCAGCTTCCCAGGAACATGGAGATGAAGGAGGCCGCAAGGACAAAGAGGCATTTAAAAACAAGGATGTAGATTTGAAGTTAGAAATTGATGTGAGGGCTACAGAGGTCCAGTGAAGCCTGCTGATGGAAGTGCAGGGCTTTGAGTGGGTAAGGATGTGGACAGCAGCATTCCAAGTGAATTGTAATTCAGGAGGGCAATAGAGGGAAGGCCAGCTGGAGAATATTAGAGCTTGAGCCTCAAAGTGATAAACGCACGGATTAGAGTTTTGGCAGCAGTAGGGAGAGGTGGGGGTGGAGGCGGGTGATGTTTTGAAGGTGGAAGAAGTGTGTATTGGTTATGGCACAGATGTGGGAAAGAAACTAAGTATTGGATTAAGCAACAAGCCAAGATTCTGAGCTACCTGACTTGGCCTGAGATGGCAATCAAGAAATTAATGAATTTAAGAGGAGGGGGACATGTGAGCTGATGGCACCTAAAAATGATGGCTTCAGTTTTGCTTACATTGAGTTAGAGGAAATTATGATTCATTTTGATGTTAGACAGGCAGTTGGAAGATTGATTTAATAGCCTTGAAATCAAAAGACAAGGTGTAATGATAAAGCTGCATGTTATCACCATACATATATACCCGACAATGTGGAAAATTGCCCAGGTATGTCCTGTCCACAAAAAGCAGGACAAATCCAATCCAGCGAATTATCGTTCCATCAGTCTACTCTCAACCATCAGCAAAGTGATGGAAGGTGTCGTCGACAGTGCTATCAAGCAGCACTTACTCACCAATAACCTGCTCACCGATGCTCATTTCGGGTTCCGCCACGACCACTCGGCTCCAGACCTCATTACAGCCTTGGTCCAAAGATGGACAAAAGAGCTGAATTCCAGAGGTGAGGTGAGAGTGACTGCCCTTGACATCAAGGCAGCATTTGACTGAGTGTGGCACCAAGGAGCCCTAGTAAAATTGAAGTCGATGGGAATCAGGGGGAAAACTCTCCAGTGGCTGGAATCATACCTAGCGCAAAGGAAGATGGTAGTGGTTGTTGGAGGCCAATCATCTCAGCCCCAGGACATCGTTGCAGGAGTTCCTCAGGGCAGTGTCCGAGGCCCAACCATCTTCAGCTGCCTGACGGCGGGAGGTCGGGGGGCTGCCTGACGGCGGGAGGTCGGGGGGCTGCCTGGCGGCGGGAGGTCGGGGGGCTGCCTGGCGGCGGGAGGTCGGGGGGCTGCCTGGCGGCGGGAGGTCGGGGGGCTGCCTGGCGGCGGGAGGTCGGGGGGCTGCCTGGCGGCGGGAGGTCGGGGGGCTGCCTGGCGGCGGGAGGTCGGGGGGCTGCCTGGCGGCGGGAGGTCGGGGGGCTGCCTGGCGGCGGGAGATCGGGGGCTGCATGGTGGTTGAGGACAAAGGGTGGATTTATATTTCATAAAAACGTCACTGTCTTCAAGCAGTTCTGGTACAGCTACTCTTACTTCGTCATTGATTTTGCTTCTTTAATCCCCTCTCTTACCCAAGGCTTCAATCTTTTCATCTTTCTTTGATTTTTTTTTTATCCTTTCACTCCCACTTTTTAATTTTTGCTCCCGTCTTTCATTCTTGTTTTATATGCTATAGTTCTTTTCACTGAATGCCTCAGCTCTTATGCTGTCCCACTCTGCTGTAGTTTTTCCTACTGTAATATTTTTTCTTAATTTTTTAAAAAAGTTTTTCCTTAGTGCCAAATGATTGTGTATAACTATGGGCAACAACATTTCTGAAAATGTGATGTCTGTCAGCCCTCTTAATTCTTAGAGCATCATTGAGGAACTGGCCACAGCTCTCTCCCTCTGTAGCCTTTTTGTAAAATTGAGAATTTTTGACTTCACAATTTTTTTTCAAACATTCAGACCTCTCACCCAGGCTCCTTCCCCAGCATCGACCCTGCATTGATCTCCCACAGGTGAGCTGCAAATGCAGCTGTGCCTTTCTTTCTTTGCCTGTTTTCTCCCATCCTCTCCTGGGATAAGGTTCCACTGGCTGTGACTGTTCTCCAGTATCTCACCCCGATGGTCATTCTTCATACATTAACCTTGAGCATTGGTGCACCGTATTGAACCATACTGGGCATCACATACCTCCCATGGCTTCGCCTCTCTCAGTCTTGCTAAACCTCCTCCTGCTGTACAACCCTTCAAGATCTCTGAGCTCCTGCAATTCTGGCCTCTTGTGCATCCCCGATTTTCATTGCTCCACCATTGGCGGCCATGCCTTCAACTGTCTAGGCCCTAAAGCCCTGGAATTTCCTCCCTAAACCTCTCTGCCTCTCCTCCTTTAAGATGCTCCTTAAACCCTGCCTCTATGACAAAACTTTTGGTCACCTGTCCTTATGTGGCTCAGTTTCAAATTTTGTTTGATAACGCTCCTGTGAAGTGCCTTGGGACGTTTTACTACATTAAAGGCGCTATATAAATGTAGATGGTTGTTCTGATTGTTATCTAGTGATGCTGACGAGTGAGGACAGTCAGGCTGGGCTGTGTCTTGCTTCATGTTTGAATTGCCTGCTGACACTCATTTTTGATACTTATTAACTGTTTGAGCTTCAGTTTTGTGGTTTATGACATGAGGACCAATTAATTGAATTGACTGTCGGCTATACTCATAGAAATCATAGAAGTTTATAGCACAGAAGTAGCCATTTGGCCCACTGTGTCTCTGCTGGCTCTTTGTTAGAGCAATCCAAAACTAACTCCACTGCCGCACTCTCCCAATAACTCGGTACCTTGCTGTGCTTTAAATATTTATCCAATTTTCCCTTAAAAGATGCAATGGTCTCCACCTCAACCGCCCCCGTGAGAAAGCATTCCTTGCTCCAACAGTCCTCTGTGTAAAGAAATTTCTGCTAATCTCTCTTCTCACTCTTAGTGACAATTCTAAATTGACGCACCCTTGTCAACGACTCCCCAACCAAAGGAAATAGCCTTTCCCTATTCATTCTATTAAAGTCCTTAATAATTTTAAAAGCCTTTTTACATCTCCTCTTAGCCTTCTCTGCTTCAGTGGAAATAGTCGCAGTGTCACAAGTCTCGCCTCAAAACTACAGTTTTCCATTCCTGGCATCATCTTGGTAAATCTACGCTGTACCCTCTCTATGGCTTTAATGTCCTTTCTATAAGGGGGTGCCCAAAACTGCACACAGCACTTTAACTGTACCCTAATGTTTGTCCAAATTTATCACAACTACCTTATTACTTACTGTTGGTTTTCTTTATGGCTTTATCTACCTGTATCTGCACTTTCAGGACATTAAGTTTTTGATCGGCTAGGTCTCTGTTAATCCACACCCTTGAGAGTCTTTCTATTAATTGTATACTCCCATTCCTTGTTTTTCCTCTCTAAATGTATTACCTCACATTCTCCACATTAAGTTGCATCTGCCACCTGCCAGCCCATTCTGCTAACCCGTCTGTTGTTCTGAAATCTTTTATATTCTTCTTAACTAGTTGGCAAGCCCCCTATTTTTGTGTAAATTTTGAGATTGTGTTCCCTATGCCCCAGTTCAAATCATCTACATATACTGAGAACCAAAGTGCATTGAGACCTGACCCCAGAGTATACCACCTCCAACCCTTCTCCAGTCTGAGCAACACCCATTTACCATAACTTTATTTTCTGTCCCATCAACCATCTTTCTGTTCATGCTGCTATATTTCCTTCTATACCATATACTTGAACTTCGCTTGAAACACCTTTATTGAATGCAGTTTGAAAATCTATATACACTACATCTACTACATTCCCTTTATCCAATCAGTCACTTCAAAAAAACTTTATTAAATTTGTGAATCATTACAGGCCTTTAGCAAATCCAACCTGGCTGTCCTTGATTAGCTCATGCATTTCTAAATGCTTCCTAACTTTATCTCAAATTATGGATTCCAAAAGTTTGCATACAACTGATGTAAGACTATTTTATAGTTACCTTGTTAATCCTTTCCAATCTTGAACAGAGTTGTTGCATTGGCTATCTTTCAGTTCCCCAGCACAATTTGTATATCTGAGGAGGATTGAAAAATTGTGGCCAGACCCTCAGCTATCTCCTTTCTAACTTTTTTCAACAGCATGCTACCAGGGCCCATTGACATATCCACCCTGAGTACTGCTAATTTTTGCAGAACCAATTCCTTTCCTACAGTTAGCTCTATCACTTATTCTATATCCTCCTCTAGTACAACTATGTTCTCCCTTCCACCATCATTTGTAAAACAAAAAGTGCAAAATATTTATTTAATGTCTCTGCCATACTTTCATTTTCCACCCTTAAGATTCCCTCCTTCGTTCCTGAGCGGTCCTACCCACTTTTTAATAATTCTTTTACTTTTTATTAATTTGCAAGAACCTATAATATTTCCATTGTTATCTGCTAGCATTTTTTCATAGTCTCTTTAAGCCATTCAAATCTCTCTGTCCACATTCTCACTACACTTTCTATATTCCTTGTGATTTTCATTAGTAATGTTAGCTCTAACTTTATCATATGTCTTTTTAAGTTTGTTTAGTTTTAATCCCTTTATTTATCCATGGAACTCTATTCTTTGATGCACCTTCTTTTCGTCTTATATATTTATTTGATGTTCTATCCATCTCATATTTGAAGATTTCTCTCTGCTGATCCATTGCTCTGTTTGCTAATCTCTCTCTGCAGGAGAGAGGTGTGACAGACTCTCTGACTGAAAGGTGAAATAGTTTTGCAATGACAAAGGTTGATTATCTGACAGTACGAGGCTGCTGAGTTGCAGTATTTGATGGGCCGCGTCAACTGCCACCACTATGGTGGTAGTAGCACGTTCTGGTATTGCCACCGTCAGGATGTGGGAGGACAGTACTCATCCAACCCTTTGGACTGTGTAATTTGATCCAGTCTGTTGCAGAGTAATTCAAATTCTCTGGAATATGTCATTTGATCCAGTCATTGTCAGGCTACAGAATTCAGACAAGACACAGTGCTAACACTGCTGATTTCAGAAAACAGACAACTTTAACACTACCGAGTTCAGAGAACTCACAGTGCTAATACTGTCGAGTTCAGAGAATGCACACTGCTGACTACCACGTTCAGATAGGAAGGTGTGAGGCCGTGGAGGGATTTCAACATGAGGATGAGAATTTTAAAATCAAGGTGTTGGTGGACCAGGAGCCAATGTAGGTCAGTGAGAACAGGGGTGATGGGTGAACAAGACTTGCTGTGAGTTAGGATACTTGCAGCAGAGTTTTGGATGAGCTCAAGTATATTGAGGGTGGAAGATGGGAGGCTGGCCAGGAGAGCATTGGAATAGTCAAGTCTAGAGGTAATAAAGGCATGGATGAGGGTTTCAGCAGCGGATGAGCTGAGGTAGGGGCAGAGACGTGCAATTTTACAGAGGTGGAATTAGGCGGTCTTGGTGATGGAACGGATATGCAGTTGGAAGCTCATCCCTGGGTCAGATAGGATGCCAAGGTTGCGTATGGTCTGGTTCAACCTCAGACAGCGGCCAGGGGAAGGGATGGAGTCAGTGGCTAGGGAATAGAGTTTGTGGCGGGGACCGAAGACAGTGGCTTTGGTCTTCCCAATATTTAGTAGGAGGAAATTTTTGCTGATGGACAAGCAGTGTGACAAATCAGTGGAGAGGTCGAGGGAGGTGGTGGTGAGGTAGAGCTGGGTGTTGTCAGCGTACATGTGGAACCTGACTTGTTTTTGGATGATTTCACTGAGGGGCAGCATGTAGATGAGAAATAGGAGGGGGCCAAGGACAAATCCTTGGGGGACTCCAGAGGTAACGGTGCTGGAGTGGGAAGAGAAGCCATTGCAGATAATTCTTTGGCTATGACTGGATAGGTAAGAATGGAACTAGAAAGGCGATGTCCCACCCAGCTGGATGAGGGGTGTTGGAGGAGGATGGTGTGGTCAACCATGTCAAAGGCTGCAGACAGGTCGAGAAGGATGAGGAGGGATAGTTTACCGTGGTCACAGTCACATAGGATGGCATTTGTGATTTTGATAAAGGCCTTTTCAGTACCGCAGCATGAGCAGAAACCTGATTGGAGGAATTCAAACATGTAGGAAACATGGGCATGCACTTGGGAGGCGACAACACGATCAAGGAGTTTGGAGAGGAAAGGGAGGTTTGAGATGGGGCGGTAGTTTGCAAGGACAGAGGGATCAAGGGTGGGTTTTTTGGGGAGGGGGTGATGACAGCAGATTTAAAGGGGAGGGGGACAGTACCTGAGGAGAAGGAACCGTTAACAATTTCAGCTAACATGGGGGCCAGGAAGGGAAGTTGAGTGGTCAGCAGTTTGGTAGAAATAGGGTCAAGGGAGCAGGAGGTGGGTCTCATGGTCCAGATGAGCTTCGAGAGGGCTTCGGGAGAGATAGGAAGAGAAACTAAAGAAAGATGTGACCAGGGTAAGAGAGAGTAATGGTTTTAATGCAACAAGGTGGAGGTGAGGGTGTGATTGAGCAAAACGGTTGCTGCAGAAATGTCCTGGTGAATGGAGGGCCAGAGGCCAGACAATTGGGAATTTGAAAGTGTCGTTGTAAGTGACTTGGGGCAGAGTTTTTTCCAGGGACGAACGCAGAAGGAAATGGGATTGGGAGGGGGAAGGGAGAAGGGAGATGTGGGTGGAGAGGGATACAAGGAAGTGATCAGAGATGGCCTTATCAGTGATTGACACGATGGGAGCATAAGGACAACGTGAGATGGCAAGGTGGGGGGCGGGGGGGGGTTGCCGTGAATATGGGTAGGGGAGTTTATGTGGAGGAGAAATTGAGAGGATAGGAGGGCAGTGAACTCAGAGGAGAGAGAGTGTGATTAGTTTAGATGGAGGATAAAGTCACCGAGGATGAGAAGTCGCTCAGGCTGAGGGAGGAAAGCAGTGAAGGTATTTCGGTGAGAAAGTGGGCGGTAGAGAATGAGGATTTTAAAGTAGAGATGAGAGGTGTGGAACAAGGTGAGATGCTCAAAAGGAGGAGAAGGTGCCAGAAGAGTAGGGGGAAAGGCCAAGGTGTGATTTGGTGATGAGGGCCACACCGCCACTGCAGTGGTCAAGTGGTGGACGATATAGTCAGGCAGGGAGGCTTCATTAAGGGGGAAGGTGTTATCACCCATCAGCCATGTTTCCATGAAGGCCATGATGTCGATGCAATCGTCCACAATAAGCTCATGGACGGCAAGGGCCTTGTTCACAAGTGAACGGAGATTCTGGAGGGAGATACGGCGGGGGGCAGTGATAGCTGATCCGCTGGCAAAATCCACAGCGCTGGGAGGGGTGAGTGGGACGGGAAGGAGATTGGCAAGATTAGCCCCCATTGGGCGCACTGGGTGGGAAAGTCGATGAGAGAGTAGGATAGGGCAGTTGGGGTTGCTGCTCGTAAGGAGGCAGCGACAAGTGCCTCGATGGGCCCTTCGGAGGATGCTAAGGGAGGCACAGAGGGAAGCTGTAGGCTTATCTAAAGGAGTCAAGCCTGGGACAGCAGCAAGAGAGTGGGAAGGTCGAGGAGTGGTGAAGGGTTGGGGTAGGGTTTTGGGGGGGCATAGTACTCGAGAGAGGAAAAATGAAAGGAGGCATGACAACAGGAGAGAGGGGCCTTGGAGGAGTAAAGAGAAAAACAGAAAAAAGGTGAAACAAAAGTAATGGTCTCTGGTCCGGAGAGGCAGCCAAACGCGCACGGGAATGGACACAGGGAAACTCAAGTTACATAGGCGTGGTCACATAGCAAGGTTAGGATAGATGGATAGATCCTGGTAATAAACAGGGAATAGAGAGGAAACAATAGGAGTGAGTCCAGAGTTAAAGTTAGAGGTTCCATGGTGGGATAAGGTTGATGTAGATAGGGTGGAGTCTGCTTGGAGCATCGACGAACTGATGTCCAGGTTCAGAGACAGCTGTGGAGGGCAAGTCAATAGGTTGTCTCCAATTCCAGGTGCTCTCTTTTTTTTAAAAAGTCTCTTATGTTGAACCTTGTTGAATGCTATCAGCATGATCTGATTTAAAAACTCCCACCAAACTCCCCTGTCTGCTGGAGGAATGAGGCCTCCACATTGAGTATCCTCCCACCTCGCTTTGACTCTGAAAATACTCGACGCCAGGCCAACCCAGCAATTGATTTGTGGGTCCCCTCAAATATGTGGTCCCATGAACGGGCACCACAAGATCATGTGGGGAGCTGTAGCCGTTTCTCTGTGAGGCTGAGTTTGACAAATCCACAGCATTGACTATTTTACATAATTTGAGCTGCAAGGTTGGTTTAGTGAGGCACATTTCATTCAAGGAGAACGAGTGAGGGTGTCGTAATTGGAAATGATGTCACCGGCGGAGCCGTAGCTTTTTAGCATGCGCTGAGAGTGATGTCATCGGGTGGCCCGGGGCTCGCGCAGGAGGATGTCACGGGTCGATGGGAAACTGTCACTAATCGCTCCGACAAACTAAACACTGTGGGAGAGAACTGCAGTGACTGATGGGGCACTGTGTGTGGGTCATGGATTGTTTTCAGGTTTATTGGGTAGAAAGTGGGGCGGGGGGAGGGTCACAATTTACATCACAAAGTGAATGGTGACACCGCCTCCGATGATGTCACTGGCCGTGCATGCGCCGGTCTTTCCGAGAAATCAACTCGCTGCCGTTCAGGAAGAGGGTGATTGGTGGCGGAGGAGGTGAACGTGATCCATCTCCCTGTCTGGACCACGTTCTCCCACTCTTTACCCCCACCCCCCCCCACTTTTAGATCTGGATCACATTCTCTCCCCTCCACCCCCCGGCTCTGTTCCCTCTGGGCTCCCCCCTTCCTCAGCTGCTTCTGTTTCCCCCATTTCCCCCCTCCGTTTCTGCCTCCCCCTCCCCCTCTCCCCACCCCCCTCCCCCCCCCCCCCACCCTTATGACTATCTGCATCGGCTGCATTTTTGGTGCTGGGCCTTCAGTCTGTGCTTTTAGTGAACGGCAGTGAGGGCATTTAGGGACCTAAAATGCGCATGCATGGCCCAACGCGCTCTGGGTCCCAGTGCGCGTGCGTTAGTCCCTGGCAGTAGTCACTGTGTATTTGGTGGGGGAGGTGAGAAACAGGATGTTGTCTGTGAACCTGGGACTGTGTAACACTAGGGTGAAGTACAGGTAGCTACAGGTCTGTCACTGATGGTAGAGCAATTGTAAACAATTTTACAACACCAAGTTATAGTCCAGCAATTTTATTTTAAATTCACAAGCTTTCGGAGATTTTCTCCTTCCTCAGGCATTTGCCTGAGGAAGGAGAAAATCTCCGAAAGCTTGTGAATTTAAAATAAAATTGCTGGACTATAACTTGGTGTTGTAAAATTGTTTACAATTGTCAACCCCAGTCCATCACCGGCATCTCCACACGATGGTAGAGCAGTTTGAATTGAGAGTAGCACGTAAGAAATGTGGCTGCATTCCCACCGTCAGGATGTGGAAGGAGAGTTCTGACGAAAGGTCTTCGACCTGAAATGTTAACTCTGTTTCTTTCTCCACAGATGCTGCCTCACTTGCTGAGCTTTTCCAGCATTTTCTGTTTCTATTTCAGATATTTTTTTGATGTGCAAGGGGAGTACTCACCCAACCCTTTGTCTGGAATGTGTAATTTGATCCAGTCTGCTGCAGAGTAATTCAAGTTCTTTGGAATGTGTAATTTGATCCAGTCATTGTCAGACAGGCTACTAATTTCAAAGAAATCACAGCGCTAACACTACCGATTACAGAGGACGCACAGCGCCGACACTCGCGAGTTCAGATAAGAAGGGGTGAGGCCATGGAGGGATTTCAACATGAGGATGAGAATTTTAAAATCAAGGTGTTGGTGGACCGGGAGCCAGTGTAGGTCAGCGAGCACAGAGGTGATGGGTGAACAAGACTTTCTGCGAGTTAGGATACAGCAGAGCTTTGGATGAGCTCAAGTATATTGAGGGTGGAAGATGGGAGGCTGGCCAGGAGTGTATTGGTCTAGAGGTAGCAAAGGCATGGATGAGGGTTTCAGCAGCAGATGAGCTGAGGCAGGGGCAATGTTACGGAGGTGGAGCAGATATGTGGTTGGAAGCTCATCCCTGGGTCAAATAGGATGCCAAGGTTGCGTACGATCTGGTTCAGCCTCAGACAGTGGCTGGGAGGGAGGGATGGAGTTGGTGGCTAGGGAACAGTGCTTGTGGCGGGGACCGAAGACAGTGGTCTTCCCAATATTTAATTGGAGGAAATTTTTGCTCATCCAGTACTGGATGTTGGACAAGCAGTGTGACAAATCAGAGACTGTGGAGGGGTCAAGGGAGGTGGTGGTGAGGTAGAGCTGGGTGTCGTTAGCGTACATGTGGAACCTGACGTGTTTTCGGATGATGTCGCCGAGGGACCGCATGTAGATGAGAAATAGGAGATGGTCAAGGATAGATCCTTGGGGGACTCCAGAGGTAATGGTGCGGGAGTGGGAAGAGAAGTCAGGTGAATCTCTGACTATGAAGGATAGATAAGAATGGAACCAGGCAAGGGCAGTCTCACCCAGCTGGATGACGAAGGAGAGGCATTGGACAAGGATGTTGTGGTCAATCGTGTCAAAGGCTGCAGACAGGTCGAGAAGGATGACGGGATAGTTTACCACGGTCAGTCATATGGGATGGCATTTTTGACTTTGATAAGGGCCGCTTCAGTACTGTGGCGGGGCGGAAACCTGATTGGAGGTATTCAAACATGGTGTTGTGGGAAAGGTGGGCACGGAATTGGGGAGGCAACAACACATTCAAGGACTTTGGAGAGGAAAGAGAGGTTGGAGACGGGACAGTAGTTGGGTCTCATGGTCAAGATGAGCTCGGAGAGGGCATACTAGAGAAAGATGCAAGTTCAGGGCTCGGGCAGGGGGGAACTGTAGGGGAAGTTTGGCTTGGTGGGCTGGGGGAAGGAAGGGAGGCAGCAGAGGCAGCTGAATGGTTGGTCTCAATCTTAGTGACAAAGTAGTCCATGAGCTCCTCGCTTGTATAATTGGAGATGAGGACGGAGGAGTCAGGGAAGAGGGGTTTAAGACGATTGTTTGTAGTGGAGAAGAGAAGCTGGGGGTTATCTTTGCATTCCAGGATGATCCTGGACTAGTGAGCAATTTTAGCAGAGGAGAGCAGGACCCGAAAGTGCTTTATCTGGTCCATTCAGATCTGGCGGTGAATGGCTAAACCAGTTTTCCGCTATAAACGTTCAAGTCTGTGTCCCTAGGGCTTAAGGGAGTGGAGATGAGGGCCGTACCAGGGGGAAACAACCAGGGTGAGAGAGAGTAATGGCTTTAATGGTGACAAGGGCATCAAAGGTGGAGGTGTGATTGAGCAGATCGGTACCTGCAGAAATGTCGTGGTGAATGGGGAGGGCCAAAGGCTCGACAGTTGAAAATTTGTAAGTGACCTGGGGAGAGTTTTTTCCAGGGGCGAAGTGGGGTTGGGAGGGGGAAGGGGGATGTGGGTGGAAAGAGATACAAGGAAGTGAGCAGAGATGGCCTTATCTGTGATTGACACAATGGGAGTAGAGAGGCCACGTGAGATGGCAAGGTCGAGGGGGTGGCCGTGGATTTGGGTAGGGGAGTTTATATGGAGGGAGAGATTAAGAGAGGATAGGAGGTCAGTAAACTCAGCGGAGAGAGAGCATGATGAGTTGAGATGGAGGTTGAAGTCACCGAGGATGAGAAGTCACTCGGTGCAGAGGCTGAGGGAGGAAAGCAGTGAAGACATTTCGGTGAGAAACTTGGCGTGGTAGTAGAGAACGAGGATTTTAAAGGAGAGGAGAGAGGGGTGGAACAAGGTGAGATGCTCACCAAGGTGATATAATGGACGGGCAGCTGAGACCCATTGCTTGCAATTCCTGCGCCATTTGGGAACTTCAGGATGCTTCATGTGTCCTGCTGGGCCACATGTGCAGGAAATGCCTCCAGTTGCTCGAGCTCAAGCTTGAGGGTTTCTGAGTTTGAGGGGTGGCTGGAGTCACTGCAGAGCATAAGGGAGGCTGTAGGTTTCCTGGATCGTACGTTCCAGGAGGTGGTCACCCCGCAGCCACAGAGAGTTCAGGATAGCAGGTGGGTGGCCATTTGAAAGGTTAGGAAGAGGCAGGCAGAGCAGGAATCATCTGGGTATGTAGCACTCTCAAAACGGTATTCCAATGAGGGTGACAATACCTTGAAGGAGTGCAGTCCTGAGCATGGTACCATGGGGCAAAGGACTGCATAGGGCGCTCAGTGAAATATAGAAATGTAGTAGTCATAGGGGATTTTGCCTGCCATGCGGGGGGCTGTAGCCGTTTCTCTGAGGCTAAATTTGAAAAATACACAGCATTGACTGTTTTACATAATTTGAGCTACAAATTTGGTTTAGTGAGGGTGCATTTCATTTAATGAGAATGGGTGAGGGTGACATCATTGGAAGTGACAGAGCCGCAGCTTTTTAGTATGCACTGAGGGTGACGTCATTGGGTGGCCCGGCGCATGTGCAGGAGGAGGTCACGGGTCGATGGAAAACTGGAAGGGCCCACGCTGTCGCTAATCACTCCGTCAAACTAAACACTCTGGGAGAGAGCTGTGGTGGCTGATGGGGCATTGTGTACAGGCCATGGATTGTTTTCACATTATTGGGTAGAAAGTGGGGTTGGGGGAGAAGGGAGGGAGGGGTCACCTTTTACATTACAAAGTGAATAGTGACACTGTGTCCGACGATGTCACTTGCCGGGCTTTCCGAGGAATCAACTTGCTGCCGTTCATGCTCTACACCGTGATCCCGTCTCCACCCCTGCCTCAGCTCATCCGTGCCTTCGTTATCTCTAGACTCGACTATTTCAATGGTCTCCTGGCTGGCCTCCCACCTTGCGCCCTCCGTAAACTTGAGCTCATCCAAAACTCTGCTGCCTGTATCCTAACTTGCACCAAGTCCAGTTCACCCATCCACCCCTGTGCTCACTGACCTACATTGGCTCCTGGTCCACAATGCCTCAATTTTTAAAATTCTCATCCTTGTTTTCAAATTACTCCATGGCCTCACCCCTCCCTATCTCTGTAACCTCCTCTAGACCTGCTATCTCCTTATGTGGCTTGGTGTCAAATTTTGTTTAACACTCCTGTGAAGCGCCTTGGGACGTTTTGCCATGTTAAAGGCGCTCTATAAATGCAAGTCACTCAGCAGATCCTATACCCATCTGCCCCATATCTTTCATTGAGGCTGTCCTATACCCATCTTGCCTTATTTCCATGTCACTGAGACTGTCCTATAGTAATTGTTCCTTAAATCCATGGCCTAGTCTCTTTTCTAATTGAGGTAATAAAGGGTTTGAATTTTAAAATATCATAGTAGAGCAGGCTCAGGATTGATTAACCTGACTGCACGTGTGCACTGGTCCGGTGCCTGGTCAGGCCTGACTGCTGTTTATTCTGGTCCAGAGTGCAGAGTCCTATCAGATTTCACTGAAAGTGTTCAAGACAAATGACATTGTCTCAGTCAGGCATGAGTGGAAGTGGCTAAAACCTTTTCCACGTGCAAACAATATATTTTTTTCTCTCTCCAGTTCCCCCCATCTCTCCTGAAGACGTTGCTAATGCTGAAGGTCAAAGGTTGGCTGCCCCTTGGTATCTTCTGGTAAGTGTCCATTATTTCGGCAGGCTGCTCGGCTGAGCCTGTTGCTGTACATACATATTTTCCAGCGAAAGTACCTGGATAGCAATTGGGAGTGGGGTGTCTGGCGCTTTTTTCATGCCCCTTTTTGTCTCTGGTCCAGGGGTATGCTGAGGCCAACTGTACTACCCCCATGGCTCCACCCAGTTCAGGTAACTCCATATGCTCCTTACATATGCAGTGCAGAGTCTGCAGAGACCACTGTATGTGGGTGATCAGTGCCTCCAGGTTAGAGTGCAGTACAGCAACAAAGTTGTAAAGAGAAAACAACTTTAAACAGGAAATGGTGATTAGGTGATTCCAAGCTTTGGTTTCAAAAGCCTGAAGATTGTAGATTGTGGTGGTGGGGGGGGGGGGTGCGGGGGCAGGGGGCGATGGGGGAGAGAGGAATAAAAAGAGAGATTGAATAAAACCAGGGAACTATAGACCAATTAGCTTATGTCAGTGAAGGAAAGATAATGGAATCCTTACTCAAAGATGTAATAGAAAAACATCTAGAAACTGAAAGTATAATAAAGAATAGTCAGCAGGGATTTCTTATCTTATTGAGTTCTTTGAAGAAGTAACAAAGGGTAGACAAGGGTAATGCAGTAGATGTAATATATTTGGATTTTCAAAAGGCCTTCGATAAGGTACCGCATTGTAGACTCATGACTAAGGTCGGAGCATGTAGAGTCAGGGGACAAGTAGCAGAATGGATAGCAAGCTGGCTACAAAACAGAAAATACAGAGTAGGGGTTAAAGGAGTTACTCAGACTGGCAAAAGGTAGGAAGTGGTGTTCCACAAGGATTGGTGCAGTGACCACTGTTGTTCACAATTTATATGAACAGTTTGGACTTCGGAATTTGTGGACAACACCAAATTGGGAGGAGAGTTAATACTGAGGAGGACTGTGACAAAATACAGGAAGACATTAATAAACTTGCAGAATGGGTGTGTAATTGGCAAATTAATTTCAATATAGATAAGGGTGAGCTATTACATTTTGATAGGCAGAATAAGGGGGCCACATACTGCTTGAATAATAAGAGTCTAAACGGGATAGAGGAGCAAAGGGATCTCGGGATACAGATGCACAGATCACTAAAAGTAGTGAGGCAGGTTAATAAGGTGATAAAAAAAAAGCAAAGCAAGCACTAAAGGGTTAGAATTGAAAAGCAGGGGCGTTATGTTAAACTTGTATAGAACCTTGGTTAGACCGCATTTGGAGTACTGTGAATCGAATAGAATCATAGAAGTTTACAACATGGAAACAGGCCCTTCGGCCCAACATGTCCATGTCGCCCAGTTTATACCACTAAGCTAGTCCCAATTGCCTGCCCTTGGCCCATATCCCTCTATACCCATCTTACCCTTGTAACTGTCCAAATGCTTTTTAAAAGACAAAATTGTACCCGCCTCTACTACTGCCTCTGGCAGCTCGTTCCAGACAATAGTTCTGGTCTCCATAATATAAAAAGCATATAGAGGCACAACAGGTTGGGGCTCTTTTCTCTAGAAAAGAGAAGACTGAGGGATGACCTGATAGAGGCCTTTAAGATTATGAAAGGGTTTGATATGGTAGATGCAAAGATGTTTCCTCTTGCAGGGGAGACCAGAGCCAGGGGCCATAAATATAAGATAGCCACTAATAAATCCAATAGGGAATGTAGGAGAAACTTCTTTACCCAGAGAGTGGTTAGAATGTGGAACTTGCTACCACAAGGAGTAGTTGTGTGACTAGCATAGATGCGTTTAAGGGGAAGCTAGATAAACACATGAGGGAGAAAAGAATAGAAGGATATGCTGATAGGGTGAGATGAAGTAGCGAGGGAGGAGGCTCATGTGCTGCATAAACACTAGCATGGTCCTGTTGGGGCGTGTGGTCTGTTTCTGTGCTGTGCATTCTATGTAATATGTATAAGTCAGGGAGCAAAGAAGTGCCAGAGTTCTTGTGAAAGAATGAATCGGCATAGGAGCCTGGTTTTAACGCAGGGATGTGGAAGAGTGTATTTGCAGCTTATGATGAAAGAGGGTCAGAGGAGTAATACTGTAGTAGTAGGGAGAGATGAGAGAGGTTGGAATGGAGAGAGCATGTTTGAAGACTGGTGTGAGAGGGATCACAATCAGGAAGCAAACTGATAGTCATTAACCCGGTACATTAGCAACACTTGTACCATTTTAGCTGTGCGTATTTTAATTCAGGCCTTTTACCATTAAACCAAACCAGATCTTTCATATTGTCAACATTTAACGAAAGTATTATTCTTGTTTTAAAAAAACAAATGTAGCATGAGAAAAACAAAAGAGCAGTTAAGTTAATGATTACTTACCACATTTTAAAAGAGCTGCACTTGACGCAATTTTGCAGAAAATACTGGATTTACAAGATAGTTTTGGATGAAGAAACCCTTTGGTCCATTTGATCTCATCCTTCCAGAATACCAAACCCATCAACTTCCCATTACAGCATCTAGCTGTTTGTTAAACGGATCCAGTGAGCTAGCTTCAACCACTTTTCCTAGTATCCTGTTC
This sequence comes from Heptranchias perlo, assembly GCF_035084215.1. NCBI lineage: Eukaryota > Metazoa > Chordata > Chondrichthyes > Hexanchiformes > Hexanchidae > Heptranchias > Heptranchias perlo. Next base: position 21,734,705 of record NC_090336.1, read on the forward strand.
CTGCAGGATTCTCTTTGAAGCTGGGTATACTTGAGAAATAAATGCTTGTCCCTCTAATGTTCAGTGATCTGCTTTGGGATGCTTCACTGTTGGAAGGAAGTGGGTCAGTAATGAGGTAAGGACCATGTTAAATAGTTTAGCAGCAGTTGGTATCCTGAAACAATGGGGTTATTACACTGGCTTACATTAGATGTATAAAACATTGGGAGCTGTTTGAAGACAAGACTTAGTTGTTTTTGTAGCCTCGAATGAATCATGCAAACTGAGTGCCATTATCTTGCGTTCTCTTTGCAGAATCCACTTGCAAACTGTTTGTCATGGCCACTTCATCAGAGGAGGTTCTGCTAATTGTGAAGAAGGTGCGGCACAAAAAACAGGACGGGGCCTTATATCTGATGGCGGAGCGTGTAGCATGGACACCAGAGGGGAAGGATCGGTTTGTCATTAGCCACATGTATGCAGACATCCGCTGTAAGTATTTTGGTCAGAGGAAGAGTGGGTAGTGCCGTTGTTTGACACTGGCCTATTGTGTCCTGGACCTGGGTCCAAATTCAGTCCAAACTGATGGAGGAAAATCTCCTCTTACTTCTGGCTGTAAGGATCCCATTGTAAAATCAACTTTATAAAATGAGTCCAGTTCCTTGTGGCATTGGCCAAAAGTACAAAACTGTGTAGAAGGATCTTTACTGTCCACCTAGTTCAGGGTGAGAATTTGTTAAAGGGACAATATTCCAGAGGATTTCCCTGCGGTTTGCTGGCATTATTACACTTGTATTGAACAATGAGGTAAATAATTTGCCTTCCTTTTTGCATTGCACATTTCTACCCAAAGTGACTTGACTTCCGTAAAAGCTAAACCTAAATTGTCTCTTGATAATTTTCAGCCTCTCCATTACTAGCAGTGCCACCCCCACTCCCCAGTTTATTTCTCTGATCCAGCTTGTAGTTCTGCACCCCAGCCAACATTTCTGAATTTAAAAAAAACTTCAGTACCTGCAGTATATTAGTGTAAACACTTCAGATTGTCAATGATCTAATGAATGCGGTTAATGAAGGGAACTGCTGGTTTGTGCATCATTCTGTTGGCTCCAGCTGGAAGGGATGGGCATTCAGGACTGCAGATGACCAGTGTCCATTCCACAATACATTTGTCAGTAGGCACTCTGTATGGGGGGACTTGCCAACAGACAAATATCTCCTTGGCTCCATATATTCCCTCAATCCCCCCTCTGATTACAGAGATGTCAACCTTTAAGTATTGAAATCAGTGAGTTAGCTTCCAAACTTGCTTGGGATGGGGCCTGTCGGGGGCCCGGGTGGGGCCTGTCGGGGGGCCCCGGTGGGGGTGCAGGGGGCAGAGCCTCTGGCCGTTCTTGTATTTTAAGAGGCAAAAGAATGGCTTTTCTTGCAAGATCATTTGGACACGTTTCCCTGAAATTCTTTTCAAGATGGAATGCAATTAGGCAACCACATGCAACCTGTAGTTTTTCCTAAGCTCCTCACAGACTTGTATACCATGTCCCCCAATCACTATTGAAGTATCATGTGCGAATGTTCCATGTTCATCCATAATGAAGAAATTATATTTTTAGATTAAATCTCTATCCTCAAAGTGTTACTTCACATAGTTTACACCCTTAGCAATGAACAAGGAGCCAGGGGAAATGCTGTGATTTTAAGACGGAAGGTTTCATTCGGGTATTTACAATAACAGTGCAGTCTGCTTTACTTTAACCGAGGTTTTAAATCAATACTGTATTAAAGCAAGAGTTCAATATTCTATTTGAAACACTGGATTTGATTTGTGCATGCATGTTATTGCAGTCAAACTTGTCCATGTCAGTGGCTGCTGTGTCTCAGACTCTCCTGACTCACTTTGCCGCCGTGACTCACCTGTATCTGAGAGGAGTGAGTCGATGACAGTTCCACTCCAGCCTCCCAGCGGTGCACGCTCTGGGTCTTGTTCTGTTGCTGGCATCCACTCCAGGCGTCATTCCCTCACCCATGCTGAATTGGAGCACTGACTCAAAACGTTCAGTCCTGGGTCTGTGTGGTGCTCACACTTTGATATCCCCTCAATTCAACATCCTGTACTCTGCAATCCCAGTATCCCCCCCTCCATTCATTGTTTACACTTGCACTCCAATACACAACTCTACCTGATAAGTTCTTTACTCAATATCACTTACTCCACAGCCCAGTGACCCCACTGCTCAATATTGTACACCGATATAGACCACCTACACTTAGAAAAACCGCTTTGCTCCCTCCTTGCACTACAATCTCCCTTCTGTTCATTGTAGATTAGTAAGGTGCTGCTATTATCTGCAGGGATAGATCTGACCAAGTCTTTAAAGGAGTCAGCTTGGTCACTTGGTAGAATCTTCACCTGGGTCAGAAGATTGTGAATTTGAGCTCTAAGTCTAGGCTGATACTCCAGTGAAGTATTGAAGGCGATGCTGCATTGTTGGCGATGCTGTTGATCGGATGAGACGTTAAGCGGAGGTCCTGTCTGCCTATTAGGTGGGCGTCAATAGCATTGCTGGAGAATTGGGAGGTGCAGTGGGTTAGACCCGCTTGAGACCTAGGTTCAAATCCAGCCCAGACTATGTTGATGGGATGAAAATTTCCTCTCTCTGCTGGTTGTATATGTCGTATAAGAAATGGGTTTGGGCAGTCTCGCTCTGGTTCCTAGTGGGCATTGTAAGGAATTCGGGCTCGAACTTGACAAAGGAATCGACAGCGAGACTAGTCAACTTGTAACAAGTTGGAAAGATTTATTAAGTATAAAACTTAACAACACTAGGCAGTAATTTATAGGCTCAGACAGGTTTTTACTTCCCATTCTCACCGTGGATCATGCCAGGACTCGTCACGTGGTCTTCTCTTGCTTGTAGTTTTCGGCTTTCGTGCTACAGCGAGGTGTTCTTGTGATGATCTCCTTCTCCGCTGTGTCGAGGGCTTTTGGCTCGCTTCTTTTATACAGTTTCCAGCGCCTGGGTCTCCTTGGTGTGATGTGATTTGTACTTGATGTGATTAAGTTAGTCCTGGCTCCTTCCAGGGGTGACGTGATGTGGTTCGTACTTGATGTGATTTGTACATACAAGCATATTTTGTCAGTTATGGACCAAAACCGGTTCGATCTGCCCTTGTAATTACATGAGTCACTCTTCTAAGCCAGTATGAGCAATTTCACGTACGTACACAGTTCGCAGTCAAAAAGTTCATCCAGAGTTTAAGATCCAACATTTTAAAATCTAATATTTACATGAATTTCCCACAGCATGGGGCTACAGCACAGAAGCATTTCTAATTCAGCACTAATCGACAGCCTCACTCGGGGAGATCACAGGATGATTGGGGTAGGAAATGGGGAAAATGTCAGTAGTTCATTGCTCTTCTACGGTTGGGGCTGAGACACATGGTTTGGGAAGACTAGAGAGAGCTTTACTTTGCATTTGGCTGAGCTATACCTCCTCCGTGATCAAGACTTGTTTTTAATTTCTGCAACTTCAAATCCAGCCTAAATTGTGGGGGTTCTTTCTCTGTTGCTTTAAGGCTGAAATGAGTTAGTCACAATCCAGTTCCTGGTGAATATGGGCCCATTATTCAAGATTGCCTGCAAATGAGCACCAATTAGTACCAAATTAGGAATCTCACTCAAGCTAAAAGGATAGCTGGTGTGGGAAATGGAAAGTGGCACATTGCTGCATATGTGGACGTTGTTATAACTTGCCTGGAAGTGCTTGATGCTGGCGTTGAGCACCTGATGGAAAGTGTTTAATTCCCCAGCATTAACACTCCCTACCTTGATGAAAAGAAAATTAATTAAAAAAAATTAGTCCGTAGAAATTTCTCAATACCATTTTAGCTTCTGTCCCACTATCCACTGTACATTGAAATGACCTGTTGTAATAATTTCATCAGTTTGAATTTGTAGTGTTGGTTGAATTCCAGGTCAGAAGATCAGCCCTGAAGGCAAAGCAAAAGTTCAGCTTCAGCTGGTTTTACATACAGGTGACACTACGATCTTTCATTTCACCAATGAGAACAGTGCTAATGCAGCAGCGAAAGACCGTGATGCTGCTAAGGACTTGCTCCAACAGCTGCTCCCCAAGTTCAAGAAAAAAGCAAACAAGGAACTGGAGGAGAAAAACAGGTACAAAGGTTGGGGGGGGGGTGGTGGGAAAGAGTATAGAACATTTTTTAAACTTATTCAAGTATAGGTACAGATTCAGCTGTCCAACTCAGTAAATTCCAAGGTTCTGATCCAATTGAGGGCTTCAGTTTGACCTTGAATAACTCATGATCATCGTTTGAAGCTCAAAACTACTTAAAACTCATTGAGAGGAAATCTTATTGGTCCTAATAGGCGAGGTGGTGAATTTTCTTGCTGTGGGTGATCCTGTATTTCTGTTTGAAGGTTAGCACAGGTGGCTCAGGTTATTAAGGCAGTGTGTAACTGAACCATACAAACCAGACAGTCTCAGGTTCGATTCCCAATCTGATAGCTGATCTTAGCCAGGAGAGTGGTTGGGGTGCTGTGATTGCTTTCACTGCCCTTGGGTTAGTTAGGGGAAAATTGGCCAGCGTTCTTGCTCCTGATGGCCATCTGGTGATCCATGGTGGAAAGTGTGCATATGTGGATGTCATGCATTGTCAGACTCAGGCTAGGCTGTGATACTTCCCACGATAAAGAATGGTCACTTGGGCAAAGTACCAGAGTGTCTGTGGAACTGTACCCCAGCAATGAGTTGAGGGAAGAGGATTTGCAGCAAATAAAGTCAGCACAGGACCACGTGACCTACAATTAGCGAGCTGCTTATTTTTGATATTATGAATGATGGGAAAATACACCCATCATGTGTAATTTTAGTAAATAGCTGCATTGTATAAAACTGATCAGGAGCTTTGAAGAAATAGTCTCTAAGTAGGTGCCCGGAATATACTTTTTCAATTTGAGAGCATCCAGGTTCCACGTCAGCAATTTTTAGCATAAACAATCTGCGTTCGGAGGTACTGATGCCCCAGTTAAAGTTCTTTGTTCGTCTCCTTCCTGTCTGACAGAATCGTACAGCTGAGCCTCGCGTTCTAGAGTGTGGGAGGGAATCTCCAATGATGATTGTAAAATTCTATCTCGACACTAGGTAACAAGAGCTTACAATTGTGCAGCACTCCTCGTATTGAAGAATGTCTCAGCTGTTCCAATCTTCCCCAGTGTGTTCTGCTTGTACAGCTATCCCCGGAGAAGTGATTCTTGTCGTAGTGTTGTCACACTGTGTGCTGAACTTCTCATCCAACTGAAGTGTCCTGTACCCTAGTTTCTGTCCACACATGTTGAAGAAAATCATCTTGGGCTCTCTTGATGGTTCAGGCAGTGTGTAAGTCCCAGATGTGCTGAGTTAGCTAATCTCAGCAATTGGCCTTCGTGCCTCTGAGTGGGAAAAGTGAGCCTCTTCCAATCACTTGCCGCTGACCCTTACTAGAAAGTGAGTATGCATTGACGTCTGGTGAGGACAGGATCCGGTTTGGCTGTGATACCCTTGGTAGTTGTATAGTCAGCCAACACTCACTGTTTACACATGAAGTGTGGCCACTTGACTAAGGTGTTGGAGGGCTGTTGGCTACCCATGGAACTGTACCTCAGCAAGACTCAGTTCCTTCAGCAGAAGAGTAGAGGGGAGAAAGCTCTAAAGGAAAAGCAGCCCTGCAGTGTTGCATCCAAACACTGTCCTCCATTTGTAACCGTCACTATTTTGTTTCTCTATTCTAGAATGCTTCAGGAAGACCCAGTTCTCTTCCAACTCTACAAAGATCTGGTTGTGAGCCAGGTAATCAGCGCCGAGGAGTTCTGGGCCAATCGCCTGACTGGGAATTCAGTGGATAACTCTGTGTCTAATAACAAGCAGGATATTGGGATCTCTGCTGCATTCCTGGTAAGGGTTTATTGTGGGCTTGGTGCGAGACAGCCCGTTGCAAGCTTCCAGTCAGTTTTCTTTCCATGTTCGTGTTGCTGTACCTGCTGTTTGCACGACTTGTTTTCTACTTGGTGCATATATTTGATTTATGGTCCTGTTTACTGAAGGATGTGTTCTTATTAAGGTTCTTAATAATTCAACGTTGAATGATAAAGGAAAAACTATATTTATTACATAAGTTTAAACAACTATACATATAGTAGCATTCAGCAGTTCATTGCTAGCTTACAGAATCCCTCCTGTTGACCAGTTCAGATCTGCTTGCCAAAGTGCAACATTGATATAGCACTTACATAAGTACAGGAGTGGGCCATTCAGCCCCTCAAACCTGTACCGCTATTCAAATAGATCATGGCTAATTGGTACCTCAATTCCATTCACCCGCTTTTGATCCATATCCCTTGATACCCTTACCTAACAAAAATCTATCCATTTCAATCATCAAAATTTTTATTGACTCTGCATCCACTGCCTTTTGGGGGAGAGAGAGTTCCAGATTTACACTGGAAAAGTGTTTCCTGATTTCACTCCTGACTGGCCTAGCTCTAATTTTAAGATTGTTCCCCCTTGTTCTGGACTCCCCCACTAGAGGAAATGGTTTCTCTGTATGTACCCTATTAGATCAGCCCTCAACTGTCTAAACTTGAGGGATTACAAGCCAAATTTATACAACCTATGCACCTTAACCCTTTAAGCCCAGTATCATTCTGATGAATCTGCGCTGCATTCCCTCCAAGACCAATATATCCTTCCTGAGATGCGGTGCCCATAATTGAATGGTACACCAGATGGGGGTCTGACGAAGGCTGTATACAACTGAAGCATAACTTCCTCCCCTTTGTATTCCAATCCCCTTGAGATAAAGGCCAACATTTGGTTAGCTTTTTTGGTTACTTTTTGTACTTGTGCACTAGCTTTGTGATTTGTGTACATGGATGCTCCAACCTTTGCTCCTCCATGGTCCCTCGTCTCTTGCCATTAAGAAAATATTCCGACTAATGATATTAACAGAATGTCTCTAAATTCTCAGAATCAAACTAATATACCATCATATTAAAAAAAAGTGGGAAAGTACACAGATCCAACTTTTTCCCTTGCTACTGTGACTATTGTAAAGGAAAGTGGCCGTCTTTAGGACTTACTGCACTTGTCATGGATGTTATGATGGCAGCAGGAAACTCTTCCACAAATCATGTTTATGGAAAAGGTTTGGCTCTTCCACATGTAAAGGAGGGTCATGGCATCATAATGTCTGAGGGTAGCTGTGTGAAACCATCCTGACGGGAATGGGTGCGTAGAAATGCCTGGTCGGGGGTGGGGTGGGTGGTGGCCTATGAGTGCCTGGTGGTGTGGGGGGCGTATGAGTGCCTGGTCGGGGGTGGGGTGGGGGGCGTATGAGTTCCTGGTGGTGTGGGGGGCGTATGAGTGCCTGGTCGGGGGTGGGGGGCGTATGAGTGCCTGGTCGGGGGTGGGGGGCGTATGAGTGCCTGGTCGGGGGTGGGGTGGGTGGTGGCCTATGAGTGCCTGGTGGTGTGCGGGGCGTATGAGTGCCTGGTCGGGGGTGGGGGGCGTATGAGTGCCTGGTCGGGGGTGGGGTGGGGGGTGGCCTATGAGTGCCTGGTGGTGTGGGGGGCGTATGAGTGCCTGGTCGGGGGTGGGGGGCGTATGAGTGCCTGGTCGGGGGTGGGGGGCGTATGAGTGCCTGGTCGGGGGTGGGGTGGGGGGTGGCCTATGAGTGCCTGGTGGTGTGGGGGGCGTATGAGTGCCTGGTCGGGGGTGGGGGGCGTATGAGTGCCTGGTCGGGGGTGGGGTGGGGGGTGGCCTATGAGTGCCTGGTGGTGTGGGGGGCGTATGAGTGCCTGGTCGGGGGTGGGGTGGGGGGTGGACGCGTATGAGTGGCTGGGTTGGGGGAGGGGGGCATATGAGTGCCTGGCCGGTGTAGGGGGTGCAGGGCGGCGTTTTTGTTCGTGGGGGGCGGGGGGGTGGCGGTGGCAGGGTGGTGTATGAGTTCCTGGTCGGCGGGTGGTGCGTATGCGTGATTGGTCTGGGGGTGGTGGTTGGTATGAGTGCCTGGTCCAGGGGGGGAGGGGGGTGGTATGAGTGCCTGGTCCAGGGGGGGAGGGGGTGGTATGAGTGCCTGGTCCGGGGGGGGAGGGGGGTGGTATGAGTGCCTGGTCCAGGGGGGGAGGGGGGTGGTATGAGTGCCTGGTCCAGGGGGGGGAGGGGGGGTGGTACGAGTGCCTGGTCTGGGGGGGGAGGGGGGTGGTACGAGTGCCTGGCCCAGGGGGGGAGGGGGGTGGTACGAGTGCCTGGCCCAGGGGGGGAGGGGGGTGGTACGAGTGCCTGGCCCAGGGGGGGAGGGGGGTGGTACGAGTGCCTGGTCCGGGGGGGAGGGGGAGGGGGGTGGTACGAGTGCCTGTTCCGGGGTGGGAGGGGGTGGTACGAGTGCCTGGTCCACGGGTGGAGGGGGGTGGTATGAGTGCCTGGTCCGGGGGTGGGGGAGGGGGAGGTGGTATGAGTGCCTTGTCCGGGGAGGGAGGTGGTACGAGTGCCTGGTCCAGGGGAGGAATGGGGGTGGTATGAGTGCCTGGTCCGGGGGGTAGATGGGGGGTGGTATGAGTGCCTGGTCCAGGGGGGGAGGGGGGTGGTATGAGTGCCTGGTCCAAGGGGGGAGGGGGGTGGTATGAGTGCCTGGTCCAAGGGGGGAGGGGGGTGGTATGAGTGGTCCGGGTGGGGGGGGGTGGTATGAGTGCCTGGTCCAGGGGGGGAGGGGGGTGGTATGAGTGCCTGGTCCAGGGGGGGAGGGGGGTGGTATGAGTGCCTGGTCCAGAGGGGGGAGGGGGGTGGTATGAGTGCCTGGTCCGGGGGTGGGGGAGGGGGAGGTGGTATGAGTGCCTTGTCCGGGGAGGGAGGTGGTACGAGTGCCTGGTCCAGGGGAGGAATGGGGGTGGTATGAGTGCCTGGTCCAGAGGGGGGGGGGGGGTGGTATGAGTGCCTGGTCCGGGGGGTGGATGGGGGGTGGTATGAGTGCCTGGTCCAGGGGGGGAGGGGGTGGTATGAGTGCCTGGTCCAAGGGGGGAGGGGGGTGGTATGAGTGCCTGGTCCAAGGGGGGAGGGGGGTGGTATGAGTGCCTGGTCCCGGGGGGGGAGGGGGGTGGTATGAGTGGTCCGGGTGGGGGGGGGGTGGTATGAGTGCCTGGTCCCGGGGGGGGAGGGGGGTGGTATGAGTGCCTGGTCCAGGGGGGGGGGGGGGTGGTATGAGTGCCTGGTCCAGGGTGGGAGTGGGGTGGTATGAGTGCCTGGTCCCGGGGGGGGAGGGGGGTGGTATGAGTGCCTGGTCCGGGGGGGGAGGGGGTGGTATGAGTGCCTGGTCCCGGGGGGGGAGGGGGGTGGTATGAGTGCCTGGTCCGGAGGGGGAGGGGGAGGGGGGTGGTATGAGTGCCTGGTCCAGGGGGGGGGAGGGGGATGGTATGGGTGCCTGGTCCGGGGGGGGGAGGGGGAGGGGGGGTGGTACGAGTGCCTGCTCCGGGGGGGAGGGGGGTGGTATGAGTGCCTGGTCCAGGGGGGGGAGGGGGATGGTATGGGTGCCTGGTCCGGGGGGGGAGGGGGAGGGGGGGTGGTACGAGTGCCTGCTCCGGGGGGGAGGGGGGTGGTATGAGTGCCTGGTCCAGTGGGGGAGGGGGGTGGTATGAGTGCCTGGTCCGGGGTGGGAGGGGGGTGGTTCGAGTGCCTGGTCCGGGTGGAGGGGTGGTACGAATGCCTGGTCCAGGGGGGGAGGGGGGTGGTACGAGTGCCTGGTCCAGGGGGGGAGGGGGGTGGTACGAGTGCCTGGTCCGGGTGGGGGGGGGTGGTACGAGTGCCTGGTCCGGGTGGGGGGGTGGTACGAGTGCCTGGTCCGGGTGGGGGGGTGGTACGAGTGCCTGGTCCGGGTGGGGGGGTGGTACGAGTGCCTGGTCCGGGTGGAGGGGTGGTACGAATGCCTGGTCCGGGGTGGGGGGAGGGGGGTTGGTACGAGTGCCTGGTCCGGGTGGGGGGGTGGTACGAGTGCCTGGTCCGGGTGGGGGGGTGGTACGAGTGCCTGGTCCGGGTGGGGGGGTGGTACGAGTGCCTGGTCCGGGTGGAGGGGTGGTACGAATGCCTGGTCCAGGGGGGGAGGGGGGTGGTACGAGTGCCTGGTCCGGGGTGGGGGGAGGGGGGTTGGTACGAGTGCCTGGTCCGGGTGGGGGGGGGGTGGTATGAGTGCCTGGTCCAGGGGGGGGAGGGGGTGGTATGAGTGCCTGGTCCAGGGGGGGGAGGGGGTGGTATGAGTGCCTGGTCCAGGGGGGGGAGGGGGTGGTATGAGTGCCTGGTCCAGGGGGGGGAGTGGGTGGTATGAGTGCCTGGTCCAGGGGGGGAGGGGGGTGGTATGAGTGCCTGGTCCAGGGGGGGAGGGGGGTGGTATGAGTGCCTGGTCCAGGGTGGGAGGGGGGTGGTATGAGTGCCTGGTCCAGGGTGGGAGGGGGGTGGTATGAGTGCCTGGTCCGGGAGGTGGGGGTGTGGGAATGTCCAGAATGTGAATTGGAACTTGGGAAGTGTCTTGGATGGGAGTTGGAATGTGAAGGTTTCCAGGCAGGGGTTGGGTATTTGGGAGTGTTCAGGCAGGAGGAGTGCATGTGTCAGTATTTGCAAAGTCTCACCACATTTTTGTAGAAATTAATTTATCTTTCAAAATTGTATATTTCAATCCAGTTTGAAATAACCACCTGAGAATGTTTACTGCGATGTGAGATGTGTAATTGTTTCCTGCTTTCATCACAGGCTGACATCCGACCACAGACCGATGGCTGTAATGGCCTCAGGTATAATCTGACCTCTGACATCATCGAGTCAATTTTTAGGACATATCCTGCAGGTGAGAGTGATGTCAACAGGAAGTTTATGAATTTGGGTTGAACAAACTGTGGGCTGAGGGGAGCATTTCTGCGAATGTTAACCAGTCTGTGGTTTCTGTGTGTTGGTGCAGAGCAGTCACTGTGTCTGATCCATACAATAGTGTAACCGCGTCTGTTTTTTTTCTTTGACAGTGAAACAGAAGTATGCAGAAAACGTTCCTCACACTATGACAGAGAAGGAATTCTGGACCCGCTTCTTTCAGTCTCACTATTTCCACAGGGACAGAATCAATGCCGGGTCGAAGGATCTCTTCTCCGAGTGTGCCAGGATTGATGAGAAAGGTGAGCATGCAACTCAAAGCAGAGACTGCACAGGATGGATAAACAGGGCGAGTATATGCATCTGCACATCGACAAAGTGGTAGGAGTATGAGGGGTTGGTGCCAGACCAGGGAGAGTGTAAATCTGTCTGACAGTCTTGATTGGTAAATATTCATTCTCCTTAATGCATATTATGCTTATTTAACTATGGAAGGCATCACAGATGAGGCTGATCCACCAAAACCAGTCATATTCGCATATGTATGATTACTGGATAGTGATCGTGAACAGGAACTGTGGGTGATTTCTCCCAGCCCAGGCAGAGTCTAATTGTAGCATCAGAACTGCGATGATGGTTGATATCAGCAGAGGCCCATGTTCTGAGCTGTTTTATTTCTGCCATAGAATCTGAAGCTTCTCCCTAGCAGCGATTTTGATGGTCTTGTGTTCTCATCCTCAAATCTACATGAGTTTGAATTATAGATCAGATGTCACCAGGGCACATGTTACTTCCCCCTCGTGGTTATCCCATATAATGTCCTCTAATTTTAGTTACATTATCTGTACTCTGCAGTAGACTTCTCTGGTGGTGCTACTTGTGCTGTGAGAGAGGAGATGCTCTGATATTTTTCTTTTTGGTCAGGTTTGAAGACCCTCGTTAGCCAGGGGGTGAGGAACCCTCTAGTGGACTTGACATCGCTGGAGGACAAATCACTGGGCGAGGTGACCATTACTTTGTGTCATTGGTGTAACAGGGCATGTGAACAGTGTATAGTGTACCAGCTGACTGACAGGCAATACACACAGTCTCCACCGCTTATAGCGGGCGCGTTGGTGTTTAAGCGATTTGCCCGTTGTGGGCGGTATAACAAGCAGCGGGAAGGTAAGAGGCAGCCGTGCAACTAACTACACCTGTCTTCTGACTGTACCAGCTGGGAAAATAGTGAGACCAGTCTGGATGTGCAATTCCAAACCGTGATTCCACATTCTTCCCTTTCACAGTTCCAGTCAATCACTTGCTCGATGGCCGCTCTGGAGTATTGGGACGCACGTCTGTGTCTGCAGTTTCCTCGCTCCTGACTTCAATCGTGCAACTCTGGGGAGGGCGGGCGGGGAGAGTTATTAGTGCAGGCCCCGTGGGAAGGGAAGGCGAAACTGTAGGAGACCAAGGGTACCATTAAAGTTCTACTTTAATAGAGCTATTTCAGTGCATGGAAACTCATGGAAACCACCTTTTATCCAACCAAACGGGAGACAAACGAAGTGGCAGAGCAAGAAAGGAAAGTGGCACAACACAGTATGCCCAAAATAGCCGGCACGCTTAATACGTTATAAGCAGTCCCTTTGTAATTGACTCCTGTGTTATGACATGGTTAGCACTATTTGCCCAATATAGACAGCTGCCCGTGATAAGCGTAGACAGTATAAATGGTGAGGACTGTGTATAAAAATGTATATGTATGTAACAAGTATCGAGTCTTCACTATATATTCTATCAGGTTCAGCATCACTATTCTCTCCCTTAAGCAGATCCTGTGACCCTTATGATCAGGATTTATTACCAAATATCTACTCCTTCTATCGGGTGACTTGGGGCCTGAACAGTGAAACCCCTATTTTATACGAACTGGATACTGTAACCCTGCACCGGCCACCAACAAGTTGGTTTATTTAGCATTCAATAAGTGAATGTGCATGGTATATCTCACTTTACTTCCACTTAAATCAGTAACGCTCCTCGTGACATAGAAAAAAAGGAAATATGCCACATTGTCTGTGTTAGCAGGCTTAATATAACTTTAATGACCAGTAGTTCCTCTGAACTTGACCTGCTTTATCAGAAAGGGCCTCAGTTAATATTGCCTCTGACGATGTAGCACTTCTATAGTACTGCTCTGAAATACCAGTATAGATTACGTGCTCAAATTCTGAAGTGGGATTGAACTCATATCCTTCTGATCAGGAAACCAAGGGCCTATGACCCCCTCCAGCTCCCCTTTGACCAGGAAAGTAGAGCTGCCACCAACACTCCAAAAAAAAAAACTTAATGAAGCAGCCATTTATCTCATTGAATTGGCTACCACATCCGTGTGGGAGGTTCATAGAAACCACCTTCTGTCCTCAATTGAATAGGCCATCCTACCTTGGTGAGCGTGGATGATCTGCGGAAACAACTCCTATTGTTTCAAGTTGGAATGGTTTGCTAGAGGCATCGTTTCATGAGCTGAGTTGTCTAGCTCTAACACACAACCCTAGCACTTTGGACAGCTGTAGGAATTTAACCCCCTCATGAGTTAGGTTTAACTCATAGTAACATTTTAATTTAAATTATACCAAAATCCCTCCGTGGTGAAATCGTCAGGAATCCTGAAATGTGACAGTGTTTGTGTACATTTGTTTGTTTGTGTCCACATTTACAACAGAGCTGTGCAGTGTGTGTAGGATTAGACTAGGCAATAATAGTGTGTAGGATTAGACTAGGCAATAATAGTGTGCAGGATTAGACTAGGCAATAATAGTGTGTAGGATTAGACTAGGCAATAATAGTATGCAGGATTAGACTAGGCAATGTGTGTGTTGGTTCAAGTGTATGCAAATGTACACGTGTAACGTACATGTATAAGCTTGGGGAGGAGAGGGAGAATTCTGTGTGTATTTTGCGCAGGCCACAGTGAAACTGTATGTGGATTTATATATTACCAAGGGAAACCGTTTCTGTGTATGCATGCGTGTATACCCGCTTGGGATGAGACTGCATGTACTCTGTCGTTATGCACGAAAAATGCACTGCCTGCTTCGCTCAGTTTGTAGCACTCTCATCTCTATCTCAGAAGGTTCACACCACTCCATAATTTGAGCATATAATCAAGAGTGGCGCACTTCAGTGCAGTACTAAGGCAGTGCTATATTGTTAGAGGTGCTCTCTTGGTTAGAACAGATGTTAAATTAAGGCACTGCCTGCCTATGTTAAGGTGGATGTAAAAGATACTATGGCGCTATTTGAAGAATAGCAGGGCATTGTGCCTGTGTCCTGGCCAACATTCTTCTCTCAATTAACATCCCCAAAAACTAATTAAGTGATCATTGAATTCATTTACAGTTTATGCATAAAAGGACTGCCTAGTTTACCTACATAACATCTGTGACTGCATTTCAAAAGTACTTAATTGAATGTGAAATGCTTCAGGACATCCTGAGGACACGATAAGGCGCTATATAAATGCACGTTCTTTATTTATTAATTATGTTAATATTAACTGTGGTTGATTCTTAATCACCCTCTGAAATGGCCTAGCAAGCCACTCAGTTGTACAATCTCACTGCTCACCACCACCTTCTCAAGGGCAATCAGGGATGGGCAATAAATGCTGGCCTTGCCAGCGACGCCCACATCCCATGAACGAATTGACACACAATTTTTTTAAAATCCGGACAGATTATCGGTCTTTATTCAGGGGACTATACATATTCAAACTAGGGCCCAGTGTATGTGCTTACAACTGGGGGGAGGTGACTCCATAAAGGGCATTCCTTTACTTTTAGGATGCGGAGTTGTATGTTTTTTGCAATGTTCCTTCTCCGAGATGGAGTGTATAATAAAGAGAATAGACTGGGTTGGTGGTTTAAATTTAGGAGGGGTGTTTGTGTTAAGTCACCTGTTTATCTAACGGCCTCACTGCAGCAAATACTGTTGTTCACAGGGTTATGGAACTTCGTCAGCACTGTCGTCCTGTAAATCTAACAAGGAGAGCAGCAATGCTGCTATAATCCGTCGCTTCAATCATCACAGTGCCATGGTGCTGGCAGCTGTCCTCCGCAAACAGTACGTGTCAATACAATTTCCTTCAGCTCCCTTTGCAGGACTTCTAGTTTATTCACAGCTTTTAATTCTGATATTTTATGATGAATTGGCGGCAAATGATTAGTTCAGTCGATGATCAGTTTAAACCCCCTCCCCAGTGAAGCTGGTTTGCTTGAGATCATAGCCAAGCCTGACCACCTGCCATCCATACACGTGCACTTTTCAACGGGGGTGTTGGATAGATCAGGAGCTGGAATCCAGGCTGAGTCTTCCTTTCCATAACCCAGATACAAGGAGCTCGAGCTCAACTACCGCTCTGGTTGAGCTCAGCTAACCCAGCACAGACTGGGAATATAACCTGGGATCTTCCAGTCTGTATGGCTTACTGCTACACTGGTAGTGCCTTTACCACCTATCGCCTAGCTCATCAGGGCATCACTTTCTGTTACTACGTAATGCATGCGCTATTTTGAAAACTGCTCTGTTAATGTGTCCTATGGGAACTGCAAAGTTAAAGTGTCAACACTTGCTCATTAGTATGTCATTTTTCTCAGTAACTGAAGATCAAAATGCTCAAAATAAGGTTTTAAGCAAAATAAAAATAAATAAAATGACATTTCACAATAACATGATTAAATTATCCATTAAATTGTCTTTTGTATCTTTTAATGCCTTCATTAAAGGTTTACTGTGAATTGAATTTGAACTGTGCAGTCTGAACAGATGCAGATTACCTAATTTCTAAGGATACATCAGTGTCATTTAGTCAGCTGCACTTTCTGCTCAACTTCTCTTGTTTTTCAAAATTATTTTAAGAAAACACATTTCAAAAGCTTTATTGAGATAAAATTTATGTTGTGCTTTTTAAAACAGGGAAGGCTGTGTGTCTGAGTGTGAGAAAATGTGACTGCTAATTACACACCTGTTGTAGCTTTTGTTTTTTGTTCTATAAACTTAAAATATGAATGCAAGTTCTTTCTATTATGCTGAGAGAAGGGAATGCATAAGTTACAGCATCTTTTAATATTAGTTGAGTTTTTAAAAAAATACCAGTTGAATGTTGAAGTCAAATGATTATCTCATGTTTTGTTGAGAACAAGTTGATGCTAATGGGTTACACATATGAAAAGGAGATTCTGACTTCTATCACCTAATGAGAGAGACAGATTGTGGAAGAGAGAAGGGGGTTGATTGACACAGACAGTTTCTTTCCTCACTTCAGTTGGATTTCTGTTTTTTAAGTGCAGTTTTTAAAAGAAGTTGAATTTTGAAAACCAAGCCTCTAATTAGACTTACCACTAGCAGAAGGGTATAATTATAGCATGACAAGTTTCCATTATCAGTGTGGACATGGGAATTTATAATGGAAATATATTAAAAATAAGGGCAGAATGCATGAGTTTAAAATGGCGACTAAATTACGTCTGCATGCCCTGGTCCAATTAGCCCCTGCTTCACTGGTCGTCTTGCGTGCAATGCCATGGGACATCGACTGTTGATATATTAAAAGTCTTGTCTATAGCATGCACAAGTGTCACACAACCTGTAACACTCCCCATCACACTTTCTCTGTCACGCTTTGTTGATAACACCCTATTGTTGTGAAACAGTGTCCTCCAACTCTGAGAGAGATCTACTAGTATGTACAACAACTTGCATTTATGTAACACCGTTTAATGTAGAAGAATGTCCCATGGTGCTTCATAAAGGCATGAGGAAAATAGGGCACTGGGCCAAAGAAGAGAAATGGTGGGGGGGGGTAGGGGGGCTTAGTCAAAGATGTAGGTTTTAAGGAGAATCTCGAAGGAGATGTAGTAGAAACAGGCAGTGGTTTAGGGAGGGAATTCCAGAGAGTGATAGCTAGGTGGCTAAAGGTACAGGTGCTAATGATGGGCCAAAGGGACGAGGAGTGCACAAGAGGCCAGAGTCAGAGAAATGGAGATTTTGGAGGGCAGTTGTGTAATGTATCCCCTTGTTTCCCCTTTGCAGAGAAACACAAAACGATCAGAACAGTGAGAACAGCAGCACTGATGGTAATTCCCGTGATTCCGACTGTTTTCAGCCACCAGTCAAAAAGGTAAGGATAGAGCAAGACCAAGATAGAATGCTGCAAAAGAAAAAACTGGGGAATTGCATCATTCTAAAGTATGAAAAACACTAATTTAGCGGGCAAAAAAACCAGGCTTTTCCTGTGTGGTAAACAGTAGTCAGGATGGCAACCAATAACGGGAGACAAAGACACAGACTCAGAACAAGGCCTTCAGTATTGAATAAAATCACCAATCTGAGATTTATTCAGATCCCACTTAGGATATTTTTAAAAACTCATTCATGGGTTGTGGGTGTCGCTGGCAAGGCCAGCATTTATTGCCCTTGAGAAAGCGGTGGTGAGCTGCCTTCTTGAACCGCTGCAGTCCGTGTGCTGAAGGTTCTCCCACAGTGCTGTTAGGAAGGGAGTTCCAGGATTTTGACCCAGCGACAATGAAGGAACGGTGATATATTTCCAAGTCAGGGTGGTGTGTGGACTTGGAGGGGAACGTACAGGTGGTGGTGTTCCCATGTACCTGCTGCTCTTGTCCTTCTAGGTGGTAGAGGTCGCGGGTTTGGGAGGTGCTCCGAAGAAGCCTTGGCGAGTTGCTGCAGTGCATCTTGTAGATGGTATACACTGCAGCCACAGTGCGCCGGTGGTGGAGGGAGTGAATATTTAAGGTGGTGGATGGGGTGCCAATCAGGCGGGCTGCATTTTCCTGGATGGAGTCGAGCTTCTTGAGTGTTGTTGGAGCTGCACTCATCCAGGCAAGTGGAGAGTATTCCATCACACTCCTGACTTGTACCTTGTAGATGGTGGAAAGGCTTTGGGGAGTCAGGAGGTGAGTCACTCGCTGCAGAATACTCAGCCTCCAACCTGCTCTTGCAGCCACAGTATTTATGTGGCTGGTCCAGTTAGGTTTCTGGTCAATGGTGACCCCCAGGATGTTGATGATGGGGGGTTTCGGCGATGGTAATGCCGTTGAATGTCATGGGGAGGTGGTTAGAATCTCTCCTGTTGGAGATGGTTATTGCCTGGCACTTGTCTGGCACGAATGTTATTTGCCACTTATCAGTCCAAGCCTGGATGTTGTCCAGGTCTTGCTGCATGCGGGCACAGACTGCTTCATTATCTGAGGGGTTGTGAATGGAACTGAACACTGTGCAATCATCAGCGAATATCATCACTTCTGACCTTATGATGGAGGGAAGGTAATTGATGAAGAAACTGAAGATGGTTCGGCCTAGGCACTGCCCTGAGGAACTTCTGCAGCGATGTCCTGGGGCTGAGATGTTTGGCATCCAACAACCACCACCATCTTCCTTTGTGCTAAGTATGACTCCAGCACTGGAGAGTTTTCCCCCTGATTCCCATTGACTTCAATTTTACTCGGGCTCCTTGGTGCCACACTCGGTCAAATGCTGCCTTGATGTCAAGGGCAGTCACTGTCACCTCACCTCTGGAATTCAGCTCTCTTGTCCATGTTTGGACCAAGGCTGTAATGAGGTCTGGAGCCAAGTGGTCCTGGCGGAACCCAAACTGAGCATCGGTGAGCAGGTTATTGGTGAGTAAGTGCCGCTTGATAACACTGTCGACGACACCTTCCATCACTTTGCTGATGATTGAGAGTAGACTGATGGGGCGGTAATTGGCCGGATTGGATTTGTCCTGCTTTTTGTGAACAGAGCATACCTGGGCAATTTTCCACATTGTCGGGTAGATGCCAGTGTTGTAGCTGTGCTGGAACAGCTTGGCTGGAGGCGCGGCTAGTTCTGGTGCACAAGTCTTCAGTACAACAGCTGGGATGTTGTTGGGGCCCATAGCCTTTGCTGTATCCAGTGCACTCAACCATTTCTCTGTCAGTTGGAGTGAATCGAATTGGATTCTGTGATGGTGGGGATTTCAGGATGAGGCTGAGATGGATCATCCACTTGGCACTTCTGGCTGAAGATGTTTGCAAATGCTTCAGCCTTGTCTTTTGCACTCACGTGCTGGGCTCTGCCATCATTGAGGATGGGGATGTTTACGGAGCTTCCTCCTCCTGTTAGTTACTTAATTGTCCACTATCATTCACGACTGGATGTGGCAGGACTGCCACCATTCACGACTGGATGTGGCAGGACTTAGAGCTTTGATCTGAAATTCTGTTTCAGCATGCTCAGTCAGTAATTTAAGTCAAGTAATACTTCCCCAGTGCCTTAGTGCATATATTGTAAACAATTTTACAACACCAAGTTATAGTCCAGCAATTTTATTTTAAATTCACAAGCTTTCGGAGGCTACCTCCTTCGTCAGGTGAACGATGTGAAAAAAAAAATATTTTTTTTTCACATCGTTCACCTGAGGAAGGAGGTAGCCTCCGAAAGCTTGTGAATTTAAAATAAAATTGCTGGACTATAACTTGGTGTTGTAAAATTGTTTACAATTGTCAACCCCAGTCCATCACCGGCATCTCCACATCATTAGTGCATATACACAATGAGAAACTGAGTCATGCTGAGGAAGGTCTGCTGAGTTAGCTGATTTCAGCTGGGGTGGAGGTAGGGACACTACAGTTAGCTTCAGGACCTCAGTTGGGGAAGAGAAAATCAGACAGGGTTCCTGCTCCTGATTGCTGGCCATTCTGATCAACCAGTTTATGTCAGCGTTTACGCTCCACGTGAGCAAATAGTCCTAATCGCAATTACCCACCCTATTTCCATATCCCTTCAACCTCTTTTCCTTCATCCACCTATCCAATCAAATCTTGAATTTTGACATCGTTTCTGCCTCAACCACTTACCCTGGAAGTAAATTTCACAGCCTCACAACTCTGTGTAAAGAAGTTTCTCCTGCCCTCTGTTCTAAATCACTTGCATTTATTCTTGTATCTATAGCCCCTCTTTATTGACCCCTCAACAGTCTACTCTGTCCCATTTTTCCAGAATTTTAAACATTTCTATATCACCCCGTAATCTGTGTTGATCTAATGAAAAAAGATCCAAATTTTTAGTCTTCCTTTGTATTAATATTTCCTCATACCAGGCAGCATCCCAGTGAATCTGTATTGTACTCTCTTTAAAGCCTCAATATCCTCCTATAATGTGGAGCCCAATACTTCACACAGTACCGTAACAGATCTTACAGGGGCTCATCATTACCTCTTGGTTTTTATATTCTATACCTTGGGCAAAGATTCTGCAATTCCATTAGCTTGTTTTACAGCCTTATCAACCTGAGGTGCTGCCTTTAATGTCCTGTGAACCTGCATTCCCTCTGCTCTTCCACACCATTCCCAATGGAGCAAAATATTTACTGATGCTTCCTCTTATAGTTTTATATTATGTGGGGTCATCTTGGCCATGTGTTCTTTCCCAGCCCTAATTCAACATAGGGGCTTGCTCTGAACCTCCAATTATCCTGCTGCTCCAGGATGTTCTCTTGATGTGCAGGAAAAGTCTATTTTTGTCCATTTTAATCACCATTTCTCACACTTCAAAATGGTGTCGTTCCCCAGTGCTCTTCTTTTGCAGAAGTTCTGGAAAGGTTTTGTTAGTTGTCCATATTCTGCAAAAAGGTTCTGATTCTCTGACCTTGTTGAAGTTTCATTTCCTGCACTTTGTTGCTTTGCACCTTTTTAAGTTTCATTTGGCTGAGGTCGTGGCCAAGACGAAACTTCATTGGTCAAATGATCTCTAGCACCTGGTTTTAAGATCTAATTTTCCCAGGTGACGGTGTTTCTCTTCTAATTTTTCTCAGCTGTGTGGTTTCATTGTGTCTTGGGAGCTGACAGCAGGAGGGAAGGTTTGTTAGATTCAAGCTAATCAGATTTGAGCTGAAAACTGAAGTTTAATTCAATTGGAAATTGTTGTTTGAGAGGGATAAGCAATAAAGAAAATGAGACTGAGCCCACTAAATCCACCATGGTACATTTGGTGAGGAGAGGGGGGGCGGGGGCGGTCTGTGGATCAGAACGGCAAGGGGAGGGGACAGATAGATGATGGTGTAGGAGAGCACAGCAAGTGTGATACAGGAGTGTGTGATACAGTTTGTAATACACTTTGATTATTGGAGATTTTCTTTTTGTGAAGGTGAAGTTACAGGAAGCCATAGAATACGAAGACCTGGGGGAGAAGAACTCAAAGAAGACAGTTGCACTAAACTTGAAGAAAGCTGACAGGTAGGGTTGTGATTATGGAGTAGGACTGCATGACCCAAACTGGTAGACGAATCATACACCTATTCATGCACAAACTTAAATACTGACATTCTAACTGATTCAGTAACCTCCATATTGCATTCTTTGGCAGGCACCATCTCGAGGACACTGTCCTTTTTAACAGCCATTCACTGTTCTGTGATATTTCCAGTGTTCTTTCTATTACTTGGTATTGAATGCTTCTTTTCCAGGCAAAGAACTGAGGCTGTGCCCAGAATAAGAAATTATATAGAACAACATTTTAAGGTTGCCTAACTACAATTTTCTTACAGGGATATGGTGACTGTGGTATATTTTTATTTATGGATTGATGGCAGTGTCTTCTTTGTACATGGAGGCTGAACTTTCTAGAATGGGTTATATTATACCTGAGGTACGTAATTGGATGTTCTTCCTCAAGGTACACTTATGGCGGCTTTTAGAGAAATGCATGATCTCTTTCTCCCCTTTGCTACGTGTATAGTAACCTCAGATCAGTTATCAGTTCTTTTTCCTTGTGGTTGGCAGCAGTGCTGCAATGTCACTTCATACAGGAGAAATCCTTTAAGCCCCTTTTACACCTTCCAGAAATAATTGTTCCGGCAGTGTTAGCTGTTGTTTTCTTCTTGCAGAGATCCTCAAGTTGGTTTTCTGTATTTGCACTTTCTGTTTCTCTGTATATGTCTATTAAGATTTTGCACATAACGCATAATTCCTGTAAAGTAACGTTTTCTGTCATGCTTTCTTCTTACTTCTGATTGGCTCGTTCTTCCCACATGACTCCAAGCCTACTGTTTCTTCCAGCTGATTGGCTGGTATGCAAATTTATTAATTTGAGAAGGGTGGCCAAGTGAACCAATCAAATTGGTCAACCAAAAAATTTGAGTCCTTTTTTTTCTCAGTAACTGAAATATCAAATGAATAAAATAAGGTTTCAAACAAAGTAAAAACATGAAAAAAAATCACAATTCATGATTACCAATAAAGTGTGTTTGAATAGTCTCATCAACGTTTTTACTTCAAGGCCTTAGGCTCTGTCAAAAGCCTGGGCTTGAAGTTGATATTTGACCTCAGTGATTGTAATTTCCCATCATGGGAATATTTCACTGCAAATGGAAGTCTCTTTGCCCTGTGACAGAACACACTGGAGAATACATTTTTAAATTTACCTCAGAGAAAGCCAAACAGCAGCTGTCATTTCTGTTCAGACTTACAAAGTAAAATCAAAGAATTTATGTTTCACTGTGGAAAGCCCCCTCCCCACTTCATTTTAGCTCATGCATAGTTAAGAATCTTTCTCCTCAGCCAAGCGAATTATCTATTATTTAGCGTACAATATAATTTGAGTGAAGTTTGAGAGTGACCCCAGCACACTCCATTCCCCAGTGCTGCCCCACTCTACCTCCCATCACTGCAGTCAAGCCCCAATTGTTGCCAGACCCAGAGAGCTCCCCCCAGTGCAAATAGACAGACCCCCTACCCCCCCCAACTCTACCACACTCCACTACCCATCTCTGCAATGCTACTAGACCTGCCCCCCCCCCCCCCCCCCACAGTTTTAATACACTTTACACTTCCCTCGGTGTTCCAGAATCTAACACCTTCCCCAATGCTACTGCATTATGGGACTCTCCACCCCTGGTGTTGATGAACCTAGGCCTCCTCACCTGCCACAGTGCTGCCATTCCCGAAGACACCCTCACTGCTGCTGTACCTCGGGACCCTTCACGAGTACTGTGCCCTCAAAGCCGCCTTCCAAATCCAAGGTCCTCCCTTCCAGTGCTTCCCACCCCTTACCCCTTGGAACATGCACACTCCAGAAAACCCCTCCAAACTTTTGAGATACCCCAACTAAAGCCTTTGTGCTCCAGATTGTGCCACCAACCCCTTGCTCTCAGTGCTGCCATCAACCAGGACTCTACCACTTCCCATTGATCTCAGGGTCTGATTGTCCTCCTTCCCCCACCCACAGTACTGAGTGATTCTGAGCACCCCATTGTTCTGGATTCCAGGTCCTCGCTGCCAATAACTCTCACACCCAGGGATCCCCCTTCCTTGTGCTGCTAGACCCTGTGACTTTCCCTCAATACAGCTAGACCACCACTCCATGCAGTGCTCCCACACACCTGTTATCCCCCTCTCCAATGCTACCACTAAGCCAAGTGTTATCTTATCTTTGAATCAGAAGGTCATGGGTCAAGCTCCTTTGCAAAACTTGAGCACACTGTCTAAGCTGATGTTTTTGTTCAGTATTTAGGGGGTATTGCATTGTCAGAGGTGCTATCCTTCAGATGAGACATTAAACTGCCTGTTCAGATGGCACCAAGAAGAGCAGGAGAATTCTCCTGGTGCCCTGGCCAACATTTATCCCTCAACTACCACAATCAAATGGGTTAACTATTCATTTACATTATTGCCGTTTGTGAGTTTTTGCTGTGCATAAATTGGATGCTGCATTTCGCTACTTAACAGCAGTGACTACACTTTGAAAATAATTCATTTGCTGTAAAGTGCTTAAGTCATTCCTGAGGACATGAAAGGCACTACATAAATCCAGGTTTTTTTTTAAACCAGACTCTGGAATTTTTCTGACATAGTTTTGACCCTTCCAGGCCCTAGTACCCTCTCCAGTGCCACTATGTTGTGATGATGACAGATCCCAGTACCTTCCCACAGTGCTCCCAGACTCTTGGATACCCCTCCTGTCCTTCACAGTGCTGCCATACCCTTGGACAATCCCCCTTTACTGCCAAGCCCTGGGATTCCCACCACCATTGCTGCAAGACTCAGTAAGCCAACTCCACCCCCCCCCACCCCCAATATCACATCCCAGTTCTACCAAACCATAGGTGGTCCTCAATAGTTCTGCCATATCCCAAACACCTGCTCCCCCCGCAACCCCAATAAAGACAGCACTTCAGCAAAGATTGGGAGATTCAGCGGAGATTGCATGAATGAGAACGTTTTTGTTTCCAAGGGAGTTTGGTATTGAGTGGGAGCTCAGAATTGTATTTCTGGATTGGTAAGATAGGAGGTGGTTCAGTCACATTTAGAAGGGACCAGCACAGAGAGATGGCAGGATCACAGGGACAGCTCATGATGTGTGCAATATGCATGATGTGGACCATCCTGGACGCACAAAGTATCCAGGGGGAATATACTTACATGAAGCATCAGAGGATTGTGACTCGAGCAGAAAATTGCTGAGCTTAAGGAAAAGTTGTAAACAATATGCAACATGAATTTTCTGGAACACACGCTCCAGATGGTGGTCACCCCACTGATTGTGAGACAATCCGAGTTGGACAATGAAGCCTGAGAGGATGACCACCCACGGGGAACAGGAAGAGACAGGAGTTCAAAGTGGAGGGGATCCTTGAGCTTCTAGAATTGTCTATTGGGTATATGCTTTTTGATACCGATTAGAGCGGACAATGATGGTGACTCGTTGCAGGGCAGGGTGGGGGGGGGTCGGGTCGGGTTAGTGAGGAGCATTGCCATTGGTGCAAAGGGCTACCTGAAGGAAGGAGAGGGAAACTAAACAGGATAACAAGAAGGTAGTAGTTGTAAGGAACTATAATTGGAGGATAGATGGCCTATCCTGCACTCGTGACTGAGAGTCCTGTATGGTATGTTGCCTCCAGGTAATGGAAGACGTAATGGAGTGGGTAAAGAAACTCTTGGAAATACAGGGTGAACAGCCAAAGGTTAGGGTTCTTATGGGAATCAACAACATAGGAAAGACCATCATCAAGGTCTTCCAAGAGCTAGGGAATAGATTAAAAAGAAAGACCTCCAGGGTAGTGATATTGTGTAATAACCAGGCAATGCTGGAGCTGGTTTCAGTGAAAGACAGCCTTAGAAATAATGATCACAATTTGGTGGAGTTTAGCATCAAGTTTACACTACAGAAAGAAAGGAGTATTACACATACTCAGGAAGACAGATTTTGAGGCAATGAGGAGCAAGCTGAGAGGAGTAGAATGGACTAAACTTTTAGAGCGAGTGTAGAGGAAAAGTGAAACACTTTCAGGGATACACTATTATCAATACAAAGTAACCTTATACTAGAGAAAAAGGAGATTGATGTGAGTGACAGGAGGTACTGCAGGGGGTAAGGATAAAAAGTGGTTGTTTCCTAGGCTATAAAGCCAAGTAGACCGGTGGGGGAGGGGTCAGGGATCAGTATAAGAATAAGGCGAAGCATGCCAAGAAAATAGAAAACAAGATCAGGATTTCTGGGAACGTAAAACATAATGTATATAAGGCTTTTTAAAAACTAGTGGATCTCCAGTCACTTTGCTGATGAAAAATCTGAGGAAACAGTGTTAAACAAAGAAGTAGATGCAAGTAATCTGAATTGTCCTTTCACTGTCCCTCTGAGTTTAATATTATACCCTGTTAAAGATCAAAAAAGATATTAAAACGTTTAAGGTAGAAAGGAGGGAGATAAACTAATCAAACTAAGGGAGGATAAGATCCCTGGTTTGGATGGATTGCATCCGTGAATATTAAAAGAAATTAGGGAGGAGATAGCAGAGGTACTATTACATGCATATAAAAATTCACCAGAAAAGGGAATAGTGCCAAATGACTGGCTAATGTTGTTCCTATATTTAAAAAAGGAGATAGAACAAGTTCAGGGAACTAAAGACCTATTAGCTTAACGTCAGTGGTAAGAAAGATAATGGAATCTTTACTCAAAGATGTAATAGAAAGACATCCAGAGAATGAAAATATAATAAAGAATAGTCAGCATGAATTTCAGAAGGGAAAGTCATGCATATCCAACCTTATTGAATTCTTTGAAGAAGTAACAGAAAGAGTAGACAAGGGTAATGTAGTAGATATAATATATTTGGATTTTCAAAAGGCCTTCGATAAGGTATCGCATTGTAAACTGATGCCTAAGATGAGGGCATGCGGAGTCGGGACAGGTGGCAGAATGGGTAGCAAGTTGGCTACAAAACAGAATAAAGAGTAGGGGTTAAGGTTTGCTATTCAGACAGCAAAAGATGGGAAGTGGTGTTTCACAGAGGTCAGTGCTGGGACCACTATTGTTCACACTTTACATTAACGATTTGGATTTGGGTATCGGAAGTACAATTTCAAAATTTGCAGACAATACCAAATTGGGGAGTTTTTTTTATTCGTTCATGGGATGTGGGCATCGCTGGCAAGGCCAGCATTTATGGCCCATCTCTAATTGCCCTTGAGAAGGTGGTGGTGAGCCGCCTTCTTGAACCACTGCAGTCCGTGTGGTGAAGGTTCTCCCACAGCGCTGTTAGGTAGGGAGTTCCAGGATTTTGACCCAGCGATGATGAAGGAACAGCGATATATTTCCAAGTCGGGATGGTGTGTGACTTGGAGGGGAACGTGCAGGTGGTGTTGTTCCCATTTGCCTGCTGCCCTTGTCCTTCTAGGTGGTAGAAGTCGTGGGTTTGGGAGGTGCTGTCGAAGAAGCCTTGGTGAGTTGCTGCATTGCATTCTGTGGATGGTAGTTGTGGAGCTGTGTTGTTGGAGCTGCACTCATCCAGGCAAGTGGAGAGTATTCCATCAAGCTCCTGACTTGAACCTTGAAGGTGGTGGAAAGGCTATGGGGAGTCAGGAGGTGAGTCACTCGCCGCAGAATACCCAGCCTCTGACCTGCTCTCATAGCCACAGTATTTATGTGGCTGGTCCAGTTAACTTTCTGGTCATTGGTGACCCCCAGGATGTTGATGGTGAGGGATTCGGCGATGGTAATGCTGTTGAATGTCAAGGGGAGATGGTTAGACTCTCTCTTATTGGAGATGGTCATTGCCTGGCACTTGTCTGGCGTGAATGTTACTCGCCACTTATGAGCCCAAACCTGGATGTTGTCCAGGTCTTGCTGCATGCGGGCACGGACTGCTTCATTATGAGAGGTTGCGAATGGAACGGAACACTGTGCAATCATCAGCGAACACCCCCATTTCTGACCTTATGATGGAGGGAAGGTCATTGACGAAGCAGCTGAAGATGGTTGGGCCTAGGACACTGCCCTGAGGAACTCCTGCAGCAATGTCCTGGGGCTGAGATGATTGGCCTCCAACAACCACTACCATCTTCCTTTGTGCTAGGTATGACTCCAGCCACTGGAGAGTTTTCCCCCTGATTCCCATTGATTTCAATTTTACAAGGGCTCCTTGGTGCCACACTCGGTCAAATGCTGCCTTGACGTCAAGGTCAGTCACTTTCACCTCACCTCTGGAATTCTTTTGTCCATGTTTGGACCAAGGCTGTAATGAGGTCTGGAGCCGAGTGGTCCTGGCAGAACCCAAACTGAATATCAGTGAGCAGGTTATTGTTGAGTAAGTGCCGCTTGATAGGACTGTTGACGACACCTTCCATCACTTTGCTGATGATTGAGAGTAGACTGATGGGGCGGTAATTGGCCGGATTGGATTTGTCCTGCTTTTTGTGGACAGAGCAAACTTGGGCAATTTTCCACATTGTCTGGTAGATGCCAGTATTGTAGCTGTACTGGAATAGTGTAGTTAATCAAAGGAAGAATGCATCAAAATGCAAGAAGACATTAATAAACTTGCAGAATGGGTGTGTAATTGACAAATGAATTTCAATATAGTGTCAGGTGGTGCATTTTGGTAGGAAAAATAAGGAGGCCACACACTGCTTGGATAAGAGTCTAAATGGGATAGAGGAGCAGAGGGATCCAGGGTACAGATACACAAATCAGTAAAAGTAGCAAGGCAGGTTAATAAGGCCATAAAAAAGGCAAATCAAGCACTGGGGTTCATTTCTGGAGGGATAGAATTGAAAAGCAAAGAAGTTATGTTAAACTTGTATAGAACCTTGGTTAGACCACATTTGGAGTATTGTGCACTGTTCTAGCCTCCATACTATAGAAAGGATATAGAGGCATTGGAGAGGGTGCAAAAATGATTCACAAGGATGATACTAGAACTGAGAGGATATCCTTATCAGGAAAGGCTGAACAGGCTGGGGCTCTTTTCTCTAGAAAAGAGAAGGGATGACCTGATAGAGGTCTTTAAGATAATGATAGGATTTGATAGGGTAGATGTAGAGAAAATGTTTCCACTTGTGGGGGAGTCCAAAACTAGAGGTCATAAATATAAAATAGTCGCCAATAAATCCATTAAGGAATTCAGGAAAAACTTCTTTACCCAAAGAGTGGTAAGAATGTGGAACGCGCTACCACAAGGAGTAGTTGAGGCAAATAGCATTGATGCATTTAAGGGGAAGCTGGATAAGCACATCAGGGAGAAAGGAATAGAAGGGTATCCTGATAGGGTGAGATGAAGTAGGGAGGGAGGAGGCACATGTGGAGAATAAACGCTGGTATAGTCCAGTTGGGCCGATTGGCCTGTTTCTGTGCTATATTTTCGATGTTATTCGATGTAACATACTGATGTTCCTTTGCTGGTGTGTATATATATATCTATAGAATTCCTGAGTCTAGTTTGCATCTGTTTGCACACTTCAGTTTTCATATTTGTCACGCATGCATCTGATTGGTTCAAATTTCTAATTCATTAAACAGCAACAAATCACAAGTGAACAGGTAGGAAACATACCAGTCAAAAGTTGGAGTGAAAACTACCAATCAAGAACTACTAAGGATGTCTGAAAACTACCAATCAGCAGTCAGCAAACAGCTACCAATAAAACAACTAGCAAGGAGGATAATGAAACTGCTCAAAATATTTTTTGAAAATCTATTGACTGCCATCTTGTTTTCTCAGAAACCGCTGACATAAGGTTTGTAACATCATAACACGTAAGGAAATACATAATTCACAAAATCATTAAACATGCCCATACTGTTGCCTTTTCAAAAGTAAGTTTTGGAGCTATGAAAAGAACCTTGAGCCAATTTAATTGGGAAATCATATTTAAAAATAGAACAGAAGAAAAATGTATGTATTTGAGGGTAATTTAACAACAGATGAGGAAAGAAAGTATATTCCACTTATAAAAATAAAGTACAAGAGCAGCTGTTGGTTTAATAAGGTTGTTAGAAGGAACGTAAAATCATGTGAGATATGGATAGATAGAAAAAGAAGTATGGGGCAAATGAAAGTAAGAGAGGGGTAGAGAGACAAATTCCAGAGGGCTGCAAGAAGGACCCAAAAAAGTTTTATGTCTATGTTAACAGTAGCAAGGAAGTCAAAGAACAGCTGGGTCTGTTAAAGGATAAATTGGGTAACATCATGATCAGATGTATTAAGTGGCTTCTTCCTTTCAGTTTTCACAAAGGAGAACAAATTCCACTCACACTAAATGGGGCTAAATGATTCATATAGAAGTTAGTAAAAAGTGTGCTGTACAGAAACTGGAAAATTATGAAATTGCACAGCTCTGTCCCATGATTTTCAAATGAGGAATTTTTATACCTAAATATCCATGAAGTACCTGGGCCAGTTGAGACATATCCTAGAATCCTCAAGGAATTAAAGCATCATTACTTTCTTTCTTTAATTTCTTGAGGATTCTGGGACGCTTATGGAGCTTTCAATTTATGGAGCTCTTTAAAAATATCAAAGCATAATTATTTTCCTCCTTTTGATATTTTTAAGAACTCCATAAATACTGGAGAAGTACCCAAGGACTTGGTGATAGCAAATTGAAACAAGGAGTAAGGCATAAAGCTGGTAATTACAGGTCAATGCCTAGCATTCATAGTGGGGAAAATGCTTGAGGGTATTCTACAGGATGCTGTAAGTGAGCTTTTAAAGAGCCCAAGTAAAAGAAAGAAAGACTTGCATTTATATAGTGCCTTTCACAACCTCAGGACATCTCAAAGTGCTTTACAGCCATTGAAGTACTTTTGAAGTGTAGTCACTGTTGTAATGTAGGAAATGCGGCAGCCAATTTGTGCACAGCAAGGTCCCACAAACAGCATTGCAATAAATGACCCGATAATATGCTTTAGTGATGTTGGTTGAGGGATAAACATTGGCCAGGACACTGGGGAGGACTCCCCTGCTCTTCTTTGAAATAGTGTCATAGGATCTTTTACACCCACCTGAGAGGGCAGACGGGGCCTCGATTTAACGTCTCATCCAAAAGATGGCACCTCTGACAGTGCAGCACTTCCTCAATACTGCACTGAACTGTCAGCCTGGATTTCATGCTCAAGTCTCTGGCATAGAGCTTGAACCCGCAACCTTCTGGCTCAGAGGCGAGAGTGTTACCTACTGAGCCATGGCTGACAACAAGTATCCGAGGAAGTAGCCAGCATGGTTTGAGAAATAATAGTCATGCTTTACATCCTACTGGAGTTCTTTGAAGGGGTAACTAAGCTACTGGATGAGGCAATTCGGTAGATGTAGTTTACTTCGATTGTCACGTGAGACTAGTAAGAGATGGAATAAAGCTTTATTACCATAAAAGGAGAAATCAGGTGAGGAGTTTGTGAAATGGTTCAGCAACCTGTTCACTGCACCATGTAATATCCTCCACCCCAAATCCCCAGTGATTCCAGTAAGGTCAATTATAGGGTCTTTCACACTACCATCTTCTCAAGGGCAATTAGGGATGGGCAATAAATGCTGGCCTTGCCAGCGACGCCCACATCTCATGAATGAATAAAAGAAAGATGATTGCCTTCTAAAGATGGGAACACCACCCAACGGAACGAAGGCCCGCACTTCTTTCAAACACCTGGCAATTGAGTTCAGCTGAATGAAGAGACTCAAACAGTTAGCAGACTACAACCGCCAGAATGCACAAGTGTCACTGTGCAAGCGCTCTGCGGACAAAACTCTCAAAAAGGCTAAGGGTGCCTCCCTTCTGACTAATGAATAACACCATACTTTGGTACACTGTGATTTTTATTAAGCTTCATAGCAAGAAAAATATCCACGGAGTTTGCAAAGACTTGCTGTTTATAATAACTCATGGCATTAAAAGCCATTACTTTGAAGGCAACTGTGAATTTATTTTTGTATAAAAACATCAAAACTAAGTAAAGCATGAACTTTATCTGAGTAACTTTGACAGGAAAGGCAATGTAACTGTACAAGAGGATTTGTTCATTTGTGCAACCACAACATGCTGCATGCACAGATTATTTATGTGAGGGGAATAGATTTAATACTTTACCTACCTACTATGGCTCAGGAAACTCTTTATTTATTCATGTACTGAATTTTTAATCTGTGAGCAGTGCCATGGAGGATATACTTTGAGTGTGCACCATGCTCCAGAGTGCATCTGTCATGTTGCACATTTCAAAGATGACTCACTTGAAAGTGGGGCCTTAATGTGTCACAATTGCATAGGACAAAGAATCGTGATTAGCCCAAATAACCACTTATCTGTTAATTAGTCAAATTTGATTGACTAAATGCAAATAAATCAATAAGTACCAATAAAGAACAAATATCCTCGCAGTGGGGTTTGCTACTGCTGTTGGGGAGGGTTTAAACTAGTGTGGCAGGTGGATGGGAACCTGAGCAGGGAGTCAGAAGAGAGTAAATTTGAAAGCAGCAAGAGAGGGGAGGACCCAGGGGAAATTTACAATACAAATAGTTGTTCAAGAACAAGTGAAAGCGAAAAGCGTAGAGCAGCAGAAAGAGAGTGTACTTTAGGCACTACAGATAAAGTGAAAACTAGAAGGTGTAAAGCGATTAACCCAGCATCAAAGCTGAAGGACAGGCTAGGGTGTGTGGCCCAACGAAGAGTTCTATATACAAATGCATGGAGTATAAGGAATAAATTAAATGAATTACAGGCACAAATTCAAATTGAAGGGGATGACATGATTTTTTAAAATTCATTCACGGGATGTGGGCGTCGCTGACGAGGCCAGCATTTATTGCCCAACCCTAATTGCCCTTGAGAAGGTGGTGGTGAGCCGCCTTAGAGTCATAGAGTCATAGAGTTATACAGCACAGATAGAGGCCCTTCGGCCCATCGTGTCCGCGCCGGCCATCAGCCCTGTCTACTCTAATCCCATATTCCAGCATTTGGTCCGTAGCCTTGTATGCTATGGCATTTCAAGTGCTCATCCAAATGCTTCTTGAATGTTGTGAGGGTTCCTGCCTCCACAACCCTTTCAGGCAGTGAGTTCCAGACTCCAACCACCCTCTGGGTGAAAAAGTTCTTTCTCAAATCCCCTCTAAACCTCCCGCCTTTTACCTTGAATCTATGTCCCCTTGTTATAGTACCCTCAACGAAGGGAAAAAGCTCCTTAGTATCCATCCTATCTGTGCCCCTCATAATTTTGTACACCTCAATCATGTCCCCCCTCAGCCTCCTCTGCTCCAAGGAAAACAAACCCAATCTTCCCAGTCTCTCCTCATAGCTGAAGCGCTCCAGCCCTGGTAACATCCTGGTGAATCTCCTCTGCACCCTCTCCAAAGCGATCACATCCTTCCTGTAGTGTGGCGACCAGAACTGCACACAGTACTCCAGCTGTGGCCTAACCAGTGTTTTATACAGCTCCATCATAACCTCCTTGCTCTTATATTCTATGCCTCGGCTAATAAAGGCAAGTATCCCATATGCCTTCTTTACCACCTTATCTACCTGTTCCGCCGCCTTCAGGGATCTGTGAACTTGCACACCAAGATCCCTCTGACCCTCTGTCTTGCCTAGGGTCCTCCCATTCATTGTGTATTCCCTTGCCTTGTTAGTCCCTCCCACAGTGCTGTTAGGAAGGGAGTTCCAGGATTTTGACCCAGTGACGATGAAGGAACAGCGATATATTTCCAAGTCGGGATGGTGTGTGACTTGGAGAGGAACTTGCAGGTGGTGTTGTTCCCATGTTCCTGCTGCTCTTGTCCTTCTAGGTGGTAGAGGTCGCGGGTTTGGGAGGAGCTGTCGAAGAAGCCTTGGCGAGTTGCTGCAGTGCATCCTGTGAATGGTACACACTGCAGCCACTGTGCGCCGGTGGTAAAGGGAGTGAATGTTTAGGTTGGTGGATGGGATGCCA
The DNA here is from genome assembly GCF_035084215.1 of Heptranchias perlo. Lineage (NCBI taxonomy): Eukaryota > Metazoa > Chordata > Chondrichthyes > Hexanchiformes > Hexanchidae > Heptranchias > Heptranchias perlo. The sequence goes on from NC_090336.1 coordinate 21,767,824, forward strand.
ATCAAGCGGACTGCTTTGTCCTGGATGGTGTCAAGCTTCTTGAGTGTTGTTGGAGCTGCACTCATCCAAGCAAGTGGAGAGTATTCCATCACACTCCTGACTTGTGCCTTGTAGATGGTGGGAGTCAGGAGGTGAGTCACTCGCCGCAGAATACCCAGCCTCTGACCTGCTCTCATAGCCACAGTATTTATATGGCTGGTCCAGTTAAGTTTCTGGTCAATGGTGACCCCCAGGATGTTGATGGTGGGGGCTTCGGCGATGGTAATGCCGTTGAATGTCAAGGGGAGGTGGTTAGACTCTCTCTTGTTGAAGATGGTCATTGCCTGGTACTTATCTGGCGCGAATGTTACTTGCCACTTATGAGCCCAAGTCTGGATGTTGTCCAGGTCTTGCTGCATGCGGGCTCGGACTGCTTCATTATTTGAGGGGTTGCGAATGGAACTGAACACTGTGCAGTCATCAGCGAACATCCCCATTTCTGACCTTATGATGGAGGGAAGGTCATTGATGAAGCAGCTGAAGATGGTTGGGCCTAGGACACTGCCCTGAGGAACTCCTGCAGCAATGCCCTGGGGCTGAGATGCTTGGCCTCCAACAACCACTACCATCTTCCTTTGTGCTAGGTATGACTCCAGCCACTGGAGAGTTTTCCCCCTGATTCCCATTGACTTCAATTTTACTAGGGCTCCTTGGTGCCACACTCGGTCAAATGCTGCCTTGATGTCAAGGGCAGTCATTCACCTCACCTCTGGAATTCAGTTCTTTTGTCCATATTTGGAACAAGGCTGTAATGAGGTCTGGAGCCGAGTGGTCCTGGTGGAACCCAAACTGAGCATCAGTGAGCAGGTTATTGGTGAGTAAGTGCCACTTGATAGGACTGTCGACGACACCTTCCATCACTTTGCTGATGATTGAGAGTAGACTGATGGGGCGGTAATTGGCCAAATGTGGACAGGACATACCTGGGCAATTTTCCACATTGTCGGGTAGATGCCAGTGTTGTAGCTGTACTGGAACAGTTTGGCTAGAGGCGCAGCTAGTTCTGGCTATTACTGAGACATGGCTGCAGGATGGTCAGGATTGGGAACTAAATATACCAGGTTATAAGGTTTACAGGAGAGACAGGGAAAATGGAAGAGGGGGAGGAGTAGCCTTAGTGATTTGAGATGAAATCACTTCAACGATAAAGGAGGATATAACGAGAGGTAAGCAGCCAACAGAGACCTTATGGGTTGAATTGAGAAATAGGAAAGGATCTAAGACTATTGTGGGAATTGTGTATCGGACCCCTGGCAGCAGCTCTGAAGTGCTAGATTGTATTAAATGCAGAGATTAGACAAGCGTGTAACAAAGGCATAGTGGTCTTAATGGGGGACTTTAACCTTCACATAAATTGGGAAAAGCAGACTAGCAACTGTCAGAAAGGTAGTTAATTTCTTGAGTGTGTCTGGGATAGTTTTCTACAGCAGTATGTCCTAGAGGCAACAAGGGGGCAAGCCATACTAGATTTAGTAATGAGTAATGAACCAGATTTAGTTAACTGTGCATGATCATCTATCCAATAGCGATCGAGTTCAATGTAGAGTTTGAAAGGGAAAAAAGTGAATCAGCTGCTAAGATTCTAGACTTGGGTAAGGCCAACTTCAATGGGATGAGACAGAGACTGTCCACAGTAAACTGGGCAAATCTGTTAATGGGTAAAACGACTGATGATCAGTGGGAAATGTTTAGAGAAACATTTAACGTGTTTCAGAATCGGTTTATACCCCTGAGGGGCAAGAACTCTACTTGCCAAAAAAAGCCATGGACAACTAAAGAGGTAAGGGACAGTATAAGACATGAGGAAAGGGCATACAAAAAGGTAAAAAATGGCACAGATCCTGGCGAATGGGAAAGATACAAAGATCAACAAAGGGTCACAAAACAGATAATAAGAGCTACAAAAAGAAACTTGCAAGGGATATCAAAACCAATACAAGGAACTTTTATAGTTCTATTAGGAAAAAGCGGATGGTCAGGAGCAGTGTTGGCCCCTTAAAAACTGAAATTGGGGATATTGTCATTGACAATGGGAAAATGGCGGACATGTTGAATAATTACTTTGAGTCAGTATTTACAGTCGAAAAAGAGGATAGCATGCCGGAAATCCCAAGAAAACTAATATTGAATCGGGGACAGGGACTCAATAAAATTAACATAAGTAAAACAACAGTAATGAAGAAAATAATAGCACTAAGGAGTGACAAATCCCCAGGACCAGATGGTTTCCAACCCAGGGTTTTAAAGGAAGTAAGTGAGCACATTGCAAATGCCCTAACTATAATCTTTCAAAGTTCTCTAGATTCAGGAACCATCCCTCTAGATTGGAAAATTGCACGTCACTCTGCTTTTTAAGAAAGGAGAGAGAGGGAAACCAGGGAATTATAAACCAGTTAGCCTAACATCTGTTGTGGGGAAAATGCTGGAGTCTATAATTAAGGATTGGGTGACTGAATTACTGAAAATTTTTGAGGTGATCAGAGAGAGCGAGCATGGATTTGTGAAAGGTAGGTCGTGCCTGACAAACCTGATTGAATTTTTTGAAGAGGTGACTAAAGTAGTGGACAGGGGAATGTCAATGGATGTTATTTATATAGACTTCCAGAAGGCATTTGATAAAGTCCCACATAAGAGACTGTTAACTAAGATAGAAGGCCATGGAATTGAGGGAAAAGTACTGACTTGGTTAGAAAGTTGGCTGAGCGAAAGGCGACAGAGAGTAGGGATAATGGGTAAGTACTCACATTGGCAGGATGTGACTAGTGGAGTCCCGCAGGGATCTGTCTTGGGGCCTCAATTATTCACAATATTTATTAACAACTTAGATGAAGGCATAGAAAGTCTCATATCTCAGTTTGCCGATGACACAAAAATTGGTGGCATTGTAAGCAGTGTAGATGAAAACATAAAATTACAAAGCAATATTGATAGATTAGGTGAATGGGCAAAACTGTGGCAAATGGAATTCAATGTAGACAAATATGAGGTCATCCACTTTGGATCAAGAAAGGATAGAACAGGGTAGTTTCTAAATGGTAAAAAGTTAAAAACAGTCGATGTCCAAAGGGACTTAGGGGTTCAGGTACATAGATCATTGAAGTGTCATGAACAGGTGCAGAAAATAAATAAGGTAAATGGAATGCTGGCCTTTATATCTAGAGGACTAGAATACAAGGGGGCAGAAATTATGCTGCAGCTATACAAAACCCTGGTTAGACCGCACCTGGAGTACTGTGAGCAGTTCTGGGCACCGCACCTTCAGAAGGACATATTGGCCTTGGAGGGAGTGCAGCGTAGGTTTACTAGAATGATACCCGGACTTCAAGGGTTAAGTTAAGAGGAGAGATTACACAAATTGGGGTTGTATTCTCTAGAGTTTATAAGGTTGAGGAGTGATCTGATCGAAGTTTATAAGATTATAAGTTTATAAGGGGAACAGATAGGGTGGATAGAGAGAAACTATTTCTGCTGGTTGGGGATTCTAGGACTAGGGGGCACAGTCTAAAAATTAGAGCCAGACCTTTCAGGAGCGAGATTAGAAAACATTTCTACACACAAAGGGTGATAGAAGTTTGGAACTCTCTTCCGCAAACGGCAATTGCTGCTAGCTCAATTGCTAAATTTAAATCTGAGATAGATAGCTTTTTGGCAACCAAAGGTATTAAGGGATATGGGCCAAAGGTAGGTATATGGAGTTAGATCACAGATCAGCCATGATCTTATCAAATGGTGGAGCAGGCTCGAGGGGCTGAATGACCTACTTCTGTTCCTATGTGAGTAACCAGCAGGAAACTAGCACTCCAATCCCTCTTTTTTCAAAGGTATCATTCATGAATCTGCAAGTAACACAAAACTGGCCAATCAAATCGCTTTAAACTGCTATTTTCTTTCTTCACTCGAGTGAGTGATACAGTTGGAAATAACATTTTTAACAAAAACATTAAAATTTCCATAATTCTAAAACAAAATCACTAAACTTACCAATGAAATGATGTATTTAATGTTTGAGCTTTCTGAAAGTTGTACCTTCCCCCTGGGCCTGTGCTGCCACCTGGAGCCTACAGCTTGAGTTGGAAATTTCACTTGGCCTTGGTGTTGGGAAATATCAGCTGTTGTGGACAAATTGTTTGTGAGAGAGAGAGAGAGGTGCATCCTTGGGTTTTTATGTTTTCACTTTGCACCTGTAATACCCAGTATGCACCATGACAAACAGGTACAAAAGAACCAGGGCGTTAAAGCTCCTGCAGAGAAATTGGAGTTGTGGTTTTCACCTTGCTCCTGTGCAGCTAATACCCAAAACTGCTATTCTTTACCGCTGAAGTCACTGGATAGTGTTAAAGTGTTCTCATTTGAACAATGAGTGAAGAAATGATCAAACCCATTTGTGAAGCCCTCTGTAATAGATATAGCACCAGCACTCACTTTCCAGGCTCACAGATGAAAGGCTGCTTGGGCGATATATTGGGGGTCTACTCTGTGAAACTGTGTCCTAACATGAGTTGGCTTCTTCGGGATAGGGGCGTAAAGTTGGCGGGATAGAAAAAACAAGAAACAATAAAACACACGCACATCATATATTCTTGTGTATAAGGCAACCTACATGTAATTACCGTCTGGCCTGAAATCCATGGAGAAGACGCCCCACCAGTCGCAAACAGCAGAAATTTTTTTTATGAGCGCTGACTTTTTACATAGTGTTGCCACTGCCCACAAATGAGGAGGAAGCCCAGAAGCCTGAGAAAGGGAAATTGGTGAAACTGGGATCTAGAGAGAAATGAGCTGGAGACCAGGGACCTGAGGAATATGAATGATGCTGGAGAGTCCAGAATAGAGAAGGGAGTGGGTCTGGGCCAGGGCCAGGAACAGTTGCATGCGCTCTCCAGAGCGAGTTATAGTACCATTCACCACAATGACTTGCGTGTGAGACTACTTTTAACCCCCAATGACCTAACTTTCTAAAATTATACATGAATTTATACAGTAGCAAATTGTTTTACATCTTTTTAAATTTATATCTGTCCTCAAGGACCACTTCATTCTATTTTGCTGCACTGGAATGGGTTCAGGTGCTCTTATTTTTGAGGTGGATGGGTGCAACGGTCCCTTGGGTTATGAGACTAATTACCATTAGTGTAAAATCACAAATGTCAGTATTCTCATTGTTTGAAAATCGTGCAGGGAATGGAATAGTTGCTGTGAAATTGAAGGTAACTGACTCTGCTCTGTGGACTATTCACGTGATCTCGGTAAATTGACGGATCTGTGCTGGATGACACTCCAAATTACTCGGCTGATGTTAGTGCCCAAGGCAGTAACTAATTCCAGCTGTGCCACTGAACAAAATCTCCTACCATGCCATACCTAAATACAGATATAACGGGGCATTGTAAGCCCATCTAGCCAGCAATAAAAGGTCTTTCCTGCCCCGTAGGGTGAGATGCTGCCTCAAGATTCGCTCAGCTATGTACTTGACTCCAGGCCATTGCTGCACATTGTATAATAAGTGGGCACCACGTGCATTCTGTCTTGTTTGTAGCAGTAACATTGCAGCTAGGGACGAATGTGTGGAGCATGGTTGCCGATTATTATAACTCACTGGAGTGAGCCACATTGGATTGAAATATGAAGAGAGGAATTCAGCATATTCTAGAGACCCCTGCATATTGCTTCTTACAGTGTTCTGGCAACAGCTCTTGCTTATGCAACCAAAATAATACAGCTAACAGAACAAAGCTCTTCATATTTTTAATGAATTTCAATTTCTTTCTTTTTCTACTTTCTTTTAGATATTTTCATGGTCCAACTCCTGTTCAATCTCAACAATATGCATCTAGCCAGGATATCATTAACTCAGTCCACTGTATTCGACAAGAAATGGCTAATTACAGCACCAGACTTGCTCAGGTACGATCAATAAAATAAACAGAAATGTTTTGTGCCTGTGCTGAGCACAGGGGTCAATTTGTCTGCGTGTGCAGCTTCAACAGGTCAGAAAGAGGAGCAGAGTAGAAGGAAGCTTTACAGATGAAAATTGAACTACATTGAGATAATGAGGAACATCATTACCTATGATGGTGAATCCAATATCCTTGCTCATTGTGTTAATCTCCCATTTGACTGGACAAAATAATATGGAGGATAACAAATGAATCACAAGATAATGTGAACTATTGCCAAAGACGCACGGCTTTCTTTGGCAGCGATTCACATCTTGTGTTTTTTATTTGTTATCCTCCTATTAAATAGCCAAATTGGAGATTGAAAGAATAAGGACATTGGATTCACCATCATGGTATTGATCTTCCTCACCCTTCATCCACAAAGCTTCCTTCCAACCTGCTCCTCCGTTCTCTTTCTGACCTGGTGAAAATTTGTACTTTTATTTTAAGTCTCCCAATGGCACGCTGGGTGAAAGCATTGCGTATTATAGGAATAAGGCTTACAGATCAGAAAGTCGTCAGCTTTCTTCCTGGTCTGTATCAGAGTTGAGGGTACAGTTGGAGTGTGAAAATTGGCCTCAGCACCTCTGAGCTAGAGGAGAGAAAATTAGCCTGGTTTTCTGCTCCTGATTGCTGTCTAAAGACCTCTGATAGAAAGTGTGTGGATGTTACGTGAGGGCAGGATTGAATTCTGCTATGATGCTCCCCATAATTCAATATCTTACCAATAGTCGCTGTCTAGACTCGCACATGAAAAATTAACACTTGGGTAAGGTACCTGAACACTGCTGGCATCTATGGAACTGAACCACAGCGTGAGTTCTTATTGGGAGAGGAGGGGAGAAATTTGGAAAGGGAAAAAAAGAACGGAGATGGGTTTCCAGAACAAAGATAAATTTATAGTGAGATTGGGAGAAGACCATGAGATCAAGTCGACTCCTGTGTGATGCCAATCTTTCATAGGGATAGCCTCCTATATTCTTTCCCTTCATATGATGATGGCCTGATCCTTTATATGAGAAGTTTAAACTGTTCAAAAATACCAGGGAAGATCATATTTAATACTTTTCATACCACATCTGAAATTCTTCTGGCAAACTGTTTGGAATTTCATCTCTCAGGATGTCACTATCCAGACTTCTGTCTACCTCTGCCTTGGTCAGAAATGGAACACAGATCCCACTGTGTGGAGGTGGAGAGATTATGTGCACTGAACTTGATAACTCAGTTTGAACAGATAAAAATAAATTACAAATGCTGGAAATCTAAATTAAAAGCAGAAAATACTAGAAATGCACAGCAGGTCCTTCAACAGCAACAACAACTTGCATTTATATAATGCCTTTAACTTAAAAAAAAAATCCCAAGGAGTTTGACGGTGACATAATAAAAAAAAAATGGATGCCAAGGCATAGGACAATTTACCAAAAGTTTGGTGAGAGGTGGGCTTTAAGGAAGGTCTTAAAGGAGAGAGGCAAAGGGGTTTAAGGAGGAAATTCCAGAGTGTGGGGCCAAGGCAGCTCAAGGCTGGCCACCAATGGTGGAGGGAAGGGAGGGGGGGTTGTACAAAAGGCCACAGTCAGAGGAACAGATTTGGTAGGGGGGAGAGAAGTAGGGCTGAAGGAGGTTACAGAGATAGGGATGGGATTGTTAGTTGTGGTGCCTAAATGCTAAGATTCCTCCTAAAGTAATTCTGGTAAACAAATGCACAGTTTGTTTGTAACCTGATTGCCATAGTGATAGTCTCTTAGGATACATCTTTTAGCAGAAGGTTTTCTATTAGATGAGAATTCAGTTGTATGTAGAGTATAACGATAGAATGTTCCGTACTTTGGTAGGGGCTTCATAAATCTTAAGAGTAAGCTTAGTTTTCATCTAGTAATCTTTGTGGGAATTGGTTTTTCCTACTGATTATGTATTACGACAATTCCTTTATCATCTTTTAATTAATGGAAGTGCCCAAGGATGGTTCGCAGTACGGAGGGAAGTAGAGGTTTGCATCTGACATAGTTGTTAAATCACAAGGATTTTTTTTTCTCTCTGTTGACGATTTCATATGTAGAAATAACTTTGGAAAAATGCAGAAGCCCCTGCTGAGACAGGTTAACATCAGCATATTTAACTTCACCAGATTCACAGCAGTTTTGTTTTAATGAAGGATTTTTTTTGACTGCAATGTTGTCACTATGTCTACTTAGTATAATGGTATCAATGCACTGTAGATAGTGAAAGAACACACTAAAGCCAACAGAAATAGACAGTTTCCTAGAAGTAAAGGGAATTAGGGGTTATGGGGAGCGGGCAGGAAATTGGACATGAAGCTGAGTTCGGATCGGTCAATGCCCTGTGGGTGGCGGAGAGGGCCCAGGGGCTATGTGGCCGGGTCCTGCTCCGACTTCTTGTGTTCTTTAGATTTGTGGTTGGGATCAGATCAGCCATGATCTTATTGAATGGCGGAGCAGGCTCGAGGGGCCGATTGGCCTACTCCTGCTCCAATTTCTTATGTTCTTATGTTCTTATATGCATTATGTTTCTTGTCATGCCATCACCTCAAATTGTCTCTATCACTGCCATCACCAGTGATCCACCCTGGTATTACACAGCTCAAAATGGTTTCTTTGGAGACCATAAGAGTGGTCTCTTACACAGGTCTCAGACACAACCCAACTTTGGAAGGACAAAATCTGTGCTACATGTATTGCTGGGAGTTTTTTCCCCTGCTGAATTTTCCTCCCCACGTGAAGGTATCGACTCCCTCACTGGGATAGGGTTCTGTGGGCAGCAATTTCCCTCTGGTACCTTGCCCAATTGGCCATTCCTATATGAGCTTTGACAGTGAGTAACGGCAAGCTAGATATCAAAAGACAAGCCTGATTGTGTTCTCGTGTGCATTTGCAGTTGCCCTATAGCAATCAGGAGCAGCAATGCTGTTGACTTTTTTCCCCTCCCTAGCCCTGGGGCACTGTTGTCAATTGTCGTTATTCTGCTGCTGTTGCTGTTCCACTAAAATCAGTCCTGGCTATTTTTCACAATTTAAGTGGACGTAGTTTGAAAACTTCACATTCCCATTATTATACTTTATTGGCATTATAGTAACAGCACTGGACTGTATAGTACATTCTAAATATAAACTGTGGTATAACTGTTCTACTTGGATCTGACAAGAGAATTGTTTATTTTAAAAGAAGAGATTCGGCTTTAAAACTATGCATACAGATTTTTTGCTTCTTCCACTGAAATTGGAGTGCAGTTGAAAATCCAAGGTCATTTCACTGACATCTTCCTTACACATCCCTTGGTCAGGTTCTGTCCAGCAGTATGGCCAGTAGTGCGATTACTGACCTGTCGCCTGGTGGAGTGCTCATGCAGGGAGGAACATCCCAAGCTATAAACCGTGAGTATCTGCCCTGACACACACTGTTGCCAAAGGTTTGTGCATTGTCACTAATGTTGAGTGCATGACTATATTACAACGTATCATCTCCGTTCCCACAGTCTGCATCTGTGAAACATGCTGTGATGCAGCCACTCTGTTCATATGATCCTTCTTGTTTTCTGGTCAGCAGAGAAACAGCTCCTCCAATGGTTCAGGGATATGGCACACTCAATTGTGCAATACTGAGCCATATAGAGTAGGAAGACCCCAGGTTGCATCATACTTCTGTGCTGATCATAGCAGGGGTGGCCATGGGTGGGGAGGCACGACTATTGAGAAGAGAAAATTCAGCTTTGGTTCCTGCTCCTGATAACTATTCATTGACTCTACCTGGAAAGTGCATTTGCATCTGGGTTTTGCATAGGGACAGGTTTAGGCCTGGCTGTGGTACACTTTCCTACTCGCACACCCAATAGTCAAATAATCTGCCAAAACGTGCTGTGTGAGGCTTACAAGGGAAGCGTGGGAACTAGGGTGACGTACAGGAGGACTGCTGTTGTCTGTGGAGTCATAACCAAGCGTGAGTTAGCACCTATCGGTAAGAGGACAAAAGTGTCGAGGGGGAATTCTGTGCTGTATCACTTGTTTCCAAGTCTTGCAGAGGGACCATTTTACAGTGATGTCAGACCTGGGTGTTGAATAAAGAAAGAGAAAAATCAAAGTGTTAACAATGAGCATTACTAGCAGTATGAGCAGACTGCCTTTAGTGTGTCTATGTAGAGAAAATGTGAATTGGACAAACTAGGAACAGGAAGTTAAAGCTGCTGGGAGAGGATTTGACCTTTAACCCTTGATGCACTGACTTGTAAGAAAATTTGGGAGTTGTTGAAATAAATGTCTAGGCCCCATTCTTTCAATTAAATAGCTGTCAAATTTAGTGCTTTCAAAATGTTTAAATTCTTGACCTCGGTCAACTCTGGTTGGCTGAACAGTCCCTACCAGTTAAAACATCCACGTTTAAATTGGGCAGTCACTGATATTGGCCAAAAAGCGCTAGCCATTATACATTTGCATGACCGGAAATGTTGAAATCATAAGACCATAAGAGATAGGAGCAGGAGTAGGCCATTCGGCCCCTCGAGCCTGCTCCACCATTTAGTGAGATCATGGCTGATCTGATTTTTACCTCAACTCCACTTTCCCGCCCTTTCTCCATATCCTTTGACTCCCTTGCTGATCAAAAATTTGTCTAACTCAGCCTTGAATGTATTCAATGACTCAGCCTCCACAGCTTTTTGGGGTAAAGAATTCCAAAGATTCACGACCCTCTGGGAGAAGAAATTCCTCCTCATTTCCATCTTAAACGGGCGACCTTTTATTCTGAGACTATGCCCCCTAGTTTTAGATTCCCCCATGAGGGGTAACGTCCTCTCAGCATCTACCCTATCGAGTCCCCTCAGAATCTTGTATGTTTCAATAAGATCTCCTCTCATTCTTCTAAACTCCAATGAGTATAGACCCAACCTGTTCAATCTTTCCTCATAAGACAACCCTTCCATTGCTGGAATCAACCTAGTGAACCTTTTCTGAACTGCCTCCAATGCAAGTATGTCCTTCCTTAAATAAGGGCACCAGAACTGTACGCAGTACTCCAGGTGTGGTCTCACCAGCACCCTGTACAGTTGTAGCATGACTTCCCTGCTTTTATACTCCATCCCCCTAGAAAGAAAGGCCAATATTCCGTTTGCCTTCCGGATTACCTGTTGCACCTGTATGTTGACTTTGTGCGTTTCCAGAAATTGACAGTCATAGAAGCCTCAAGTACTCTCTTTATTTTGGGCAGAAACAACTGTGTTTACACATTAGTTCGCAGACTTCACTTCCCTTAGGCTTCCATTTCTGCAGATTTAGTCCCACAGAAAAATGTTCCACAACACAGGAGATAGTTTGCTGGAGGAAGTGAATTACAAGACAGCAACTCATTGTGTGATGGTATTATGAACTGTGGGGGTAGAACTTCAGCAGCTTGTTAGTACCTGAACCCTCAGATTAGGTCACTGCCGCTAACTCTCTGCTGCCCAACTGTGTGTTATATGAAATATGTTTTGAATTTCTGCTGGTGCTGCTTTTTTCCCCATTGACATTGTGCAATGATGCAAACTGGCTTGGGATTTGACAAAAATTTGGTTAGTGAGGAAGATACTGCCAGACTTAATGGAATATGTGAGTTCAAACAAATCTCGTTCTTGCTTATACAAATTCTGCTTAGCAGCCACTCGAGGACAACCAGCTGAAATGATTTTTAATTTTATTAATGTTACCACGTTCTACTGGCATATAGTGGGCAAACCACGTTCGCTCAAACGTGCCCACTATAGGTGGTGGGGACTGTATTCCTGGAGGTTTGATCACCATGAGAACCTGCAAAGTGGAGTGTGCTCCAGTGGCTCAGGAGCATGGTGGAAGAAAAAGGCAGGTCAGTCCCAGGCTCCTGCTGAAAATGATGGAAATACACGGCAAGCAGGCAGCATCTGTGGAGAAAGTAACAGTTAACGTTTCAGGTCGACGACCTTTTGTCAGGACTGGAAGAAGTGAGAGATTTAACAGTTTTTAAGCAAGTGCAGAGCCAGGGGAAGGAGGTGGGGGAGGAAAGAACAAAAGGGAAGGTCTCTGATAGGGTGGAGGACAGGAGCGATTAAATGACAAAAGGGATGATGGTGCAAGGCAAGGAGGATGGTAATGGGACAAGTAAAGGAGCAAAAGATGGGTCCAGAGGAGCTGTAAATGGCAACATCAGAACCATTACCAGATGCTGCTGTCAGAAAAAATGGGAGCAGTGGTTATGATCTGAAGTTATTGAAATCAATGTTGAGTCCAGAAGGTTGTAAAGTGCCTAATCAAAAGATAAGGTACTGTTCCTTGAGCTTCATTGGAACAGTGTAAGAGACTGAGGTCAGAGTGGGAATGGGACGGAGAATTAAAATGGCAAGGAGGGTGGTAACGGGACAGGTCAAGGTCATGCTTGCGGACTGAGCGGAGGCGTTCAGCAAAGCGATCACCCAACCTGCATTTGGTCTCCCCATCGTGAGCAGCGAATACAGTATACTAAATTGAGAGAAGTACAAGTAAATCAGTGTTTCACCTGGAAGGAGTGTTTGGGGCTCTGGACGGTGGGAAGGGAGGAGGTGAAAGGGCAGGTGTTGCATCTCTTGCACTTGCACGGGAAGGGGAGCAGGTGTTGGGGGTGATGGAGGAGTGGACCAGGGTGTCGCGGAGGGAGCGGTCCCTTTGGAATGCTGAAAGGGGAGGGGAGGGGAAGATGTGTTTGGTGGTGGCATCGTGCTGGAGGTGGCGGAAATGGCAGAGGATGATCCGTTGAATGTGGAGGCTGGTGGGGTGGAAGGTGAGGACAAGGGGCCCTATCGTGGTTTTGGGCGGGAGGGGGAAAGGGTAAGGAGCGGGAAATGGGATGGACACGGTCGAGGGCCCTGTTAACAGTGGAGGGGAATCCTCAGTTGAGGAAAAAGGAAGAAGTATCGGAAGCACTGGTGTGGAAGGTGGCATTGTCAGAACAGATGAGACAGAGAAACTGGGAGAACCTTCCACCTCCAACTTGGGTAAATAAAAGCAAAATACCATGGATGCTGGAAATCTGAAATAGAAACACAATATGCTGGAAATACTCAGCAAATCAAGCAGAATCTGTGGAGAGAGAAACAGGGTTAACGTTTCAGGTTGATGACCTTTCGCCAGAACTGGGACAAGTTAGAGATTTAACAGTTTATAAGCTCCTCTAGACCCATCTTTTTCTTTACTTGTCGCAATACCACCCCCTTTTGCCTTGCATCATCATCTCTTCTGTCATTCAACGAGTCCTGTTCTCCACCCGATCGCTGACCTTCCTTTTTGTTCTTTCCTCCCCTTCCCCTGCCCCCCCCCTTCATTCCCCGGCTCTGTAGTTGCTTATAAAATGTTAAAAACTGTATCTCTTGATTCCCCTTGAGCCCTAAAATCTATCAATCTCATTCTTGAATATACTCAACAACTGAGCATCCACAGCCCTCTGGGGTAGAGAATTCTAAAGATTCACAAGCCTCTGAGTGAGGAAATTCCTCCTCATCTCAGTCTTAAATGTCCGACTCCTTATCCTGAGACTATGCCCTCTAGTCCTAGACTCTCCAGCCAGGGGTCCCCTTCTTTACCCATGCCTTTCCCTCACTCTGTTCCTTATAAACTGTTCATCTGTAATATCTTCATGTTCTGATGCCTGAGAAATTAACATTTTCCTTTCTTTACAGATGATGCCTGATTTGCTGAGTGTATCCAGTGTTTTCTGTTTTTGTTTGAGATTTCCAGCATTTGCAGTATTTTTTTAAAGTTAATTTTGCTTACCAATTGCAGGAAAGAGTTGGAATTCTTACTAAGTAGGCAGCTATGAGGAATTTCCAGACAGTTGAGACAATTCCTTCCTTATCTTTTTAACAGATTCGTAAAGCTAGAGGCAGGAATATGTCAGCAAATTAACTTTATTTATTCTTGTTTCAAAACATTCATCTTAAACCTTCATAGAGAATAATACACATTTCGCCCTATGTCTAAAACCATCTGTGCAGGGAACCTCTAGGGGAAATCATGAGCGTGGCTTATTCACAAATCTGTTCATGTTACCTGGTCTTGAAGGCAAAAGCTCCTACTGAGTGAAACGTTGTATCTCTTTTGATACCATTTTCTTTTATGGCCTAGTTCCTGATGGATTCAGCACTATTGGGTGTTTTATGACCCCAGTTCTTTGAACAGATTACTGGACAGGGACGAGGGGCCCCACACCGTACCGTCTCTCTCTATGCTTGTTTCTCCTGTGTCATAGTTTTTGTTATACAAACCTTTGATGTTATGCAACAGGAATCTGCTGCCTTTTATATTGCAGCAATCTCCTCTCTTACACTCCCCCCTGCTGTGAGCAAAAGTCTGTGTTTTAAAAGCCTGTGTCTTAACCTAAAATCCCTTTTAGCTCCATAATATCCAACTAGCCTATTTACTTAAGAATTTATAAGTGCCTAGCTTTACAGTGCAATGTCTTCGGCCCTGAAATTCAACCTCTCCAATGTTATCAACATCATTGAGGGTCAAAGACAGAATTTGCGAGCATCAGTTTAAACCTGTTCTGCTATATTAGCTGTTCTGTCCTTGTTCTGTATTAGAATAATGTAAAAACATATCTATATTCTTACACAGACCATTTCTTGAAATGGGAGGCAGGGAATGGCTGGGAGCCTGCCTACAGACAGACAGCTGTAACTGCAGAGCTTCGAGCGCCAGGGAGGCAGATGTGATAGTTGGGGGTGGGAGATGAAAGTACAGAGGCGCGAACCACAAAAGCAAAGTAGTTTTCTCCCGGCTAATCAGCAGTGCCCAATCATTGATCAATCTTTAATTCCTGGTGACTCCTGAACAATCTGGGCAGGTTGGCAACCCTTACTATTAATGCCAGGTGGAAAATCACCATCACTTACCCCTCCTCCAAACATTTCCTCTCCATTCATTTCATCAAATCCATAATGACGGTAAGCCTGGGCATGTCTATTAAATCATGATTACTCTATTCTAAAATTGTTATAACAATCCAGGTCATTACTAGGCATTGTAGCAAAAGTGCAATTAAAAGACAAATTTAACAAAACCTAAATCATAGATGTCAGGATTCATGATTTAATGTGGCCATGAAAGCAACCTTACTCCTCCCACATTGCTGGCAGCCTTTTTTGTATTACTTCACTCCACTGTTTTAAAATGTCTGCAGACTATATTGTGAGTTCAGAGTTATACAGAAGGTTACAGAATTTAAGCATTAATAATTGTGCAGTATTAACAAAATGAACATATTCCAGGAGGATTCCTTTGTGCACTTTACTGTTTATTTTCACTTACCAGTCACAAGCTACTGGCAGGAGAGACAATGTTTTGAAATTCTCAGACAGCAGGTGAGAAATTTCCTCATGGCTGGTCCACACTGTACTTTTGCCGAAAGTGCAGCGAGCAACATGTCTGGTAAAGTTACAGTGACGAGGCGGGACCAGCTATGAGGAAATTACAGGCACTGATTGAAGTGAGAGGCAGGGAATGGCTGAGATAGAAGACTGTCAGGCTCCTCGAGCAGCAGGGAGGCAGGTTGGATGGTGGGGGCAGGATATGCAAATAAAGACCACTGAGGCACAAACTTGCCAGTACAAAGTACATTTCTGCCGAGCTGCTAGCAGCAGCGCCCGGGAGATTGATCCTCAGTTCTGCGAGACTCCCAGCCCATCCAGGAGGGTTGGTAGCCATAGCATCAGTTCACATCGGTTAAAGGTGTGTGACCTCAGAAACCTTAAGCTTCTGCTTTTCTCACTTTGTGTTGCAGAGATGGTGCCAAGTGATGTCCAGATAGAACTCAAACATTTGTACGTGGCTGTAGCAGAGTTACTGAGGCACTTCTGGTCCTGCTTTCCTGTTAATACACCATTCCTTGAGGAGAAGGTGAGCAATTGACAGATCCTCCTAGTGTTAAGAGTTAAAGCCAGCAGTACACACCAACTTTAACACAGCTCTGTCTATATATCGTTTTGGGAACTAAAAGCATCAACAACAACAACTTGCATTTATATAGCGCCTTTAATGTAGTAAAACATTCCAAGGCGCCTCACAGGAGCGTTATTAAACAAAATTCGACACCGAGCCACATAAGGAGATATTAGGACTGGTTTGGTCAAAGAGGTAGATTTTAAGGAGGAGAGAGAGGCGGAGAGGCTTAGGGAGGCAATTCCAGAGCTTAGGGCCTAGGCAGCTGAAGGCATAGCCGCCAATGGTAGAGCAATTAAAATCGAGGATGCCCAAGAGGCAAGAATTGGAGGAGCGCAGAGATCTCGGAGGGTAGTAGGGCTGGAGGAGGTTTACAGGGCTTTGGTGAGACCTCACCTGGAGTACTGTGTACAGTTTTGGTCTCCTTATCTAAAGAAGAATATACTTGCCTTAAAGGCGGTGCAGCAAAGGTTCACTTAATTCCTGGGATGAGAGGGTTGTCCTATGAGGAAAGATTGAGTAGAATGGGCCTATACTCTCGAGTGTAGAAGAATGAAACATACAAGATTCTGAGGGGGCTTGACAGAGTAGATGCTGAGAGCTTATTTCCACTAGCTGGAGAGTCTAGAACTAGGGGGCATCATTGCAGGACAAGGGGTCGGCCATTTAAGACTGAGAGGAGGAGGAATTTCTTCACACAGAGGGTTGTGAATCTTTAGAATTTTTTACCCCAGAGGGCTGTGGATGCTGAGTCATTGACTATATTGAAGGCTGAGATAAACAGATTTCTGGACTCTAGGCAATCAAGGGATATGGGGATCGGGCAGGAAAGTGGAGTTGAGGTCAAAGATCAGCCATGATCTGATTGAATGGCAGAGCAGGGTCAAGGGGCCATATGGCCTACTCCTGCTCCTATTTCTTATGTTACAGAGAGGGATTTGAAAACATGGATGGGAATTTTAAAACTGAGGTGTTCTCAGACTGGAAGCCAATGTAGGTTAGTGAGTATTGGGGTGATGGGAGAACAGGACTTGGTGCAAGTTAGGATATGGGCAGCAGAATTTTGGATGAGCTCAAGTTTATGGAGGGTGGAAGATAGGAGGCCGGCCAGGAGAGCATTGGAATAGTCAAGTCTAGAGGTAACAAAGGCATGGATGAGGATTACAGCAGCAGATGAGCTGAGGCAGGAGTGGAGAAGGCATCACAGGTATTAGGGTTTTAATAACCGAATATCACCCCTATTCAAAAAAGGAGAGAGGGATAAACCTGGTAACTACAGGCCAGTCAGTCAAACATCAGTGGTGGGAAAACTACTAGAGACCACTGTCAAGAACAAAATTAATTCTCATATGGAGAAGCATGGGTTAATAAAGGACAGCCAGCATGGATTTGTTAAAGGCAAAGCACGTCTGACTAACCTGATTGAGTTCTTTGATGAAGTATCAGAGAGGGTTGATGAAGGTAGTGCAGTGGGTGTACAAAAAGCATTTGATAAAGTACCACATAACAGACTTATTCGGAAAATAGAAGCACATGGGATTAAGGGGACGGTGGTAACTTGAGTACGTAATTGGCTAAGGGATAGGAGGCAGAGAGTAGTGGTGAACGGATGTTTTTCTGACTGGAGAGAAGTTGCAGTGAGGTCCCCCAGGGATCGGTATTAGGACCATTGCTTTTCTTATATATAAATGACCTGGACTTGGGTATAGGGAATACAAATTCGAAATTTGCGGATGATACAAAACTTGGCAACGTAGTAAATAATGAGGAGGATAGTAGCAGACTTCAGGAGGACATAGACAGACTGATGAAATGGGCAGACACATGGCAGTTGCAATTTAATGCGGATAAGTGTGAAGTGTGAAGTGATGCACTTTGGGAGGAACAACACGGAGAGGCAGTATAATCTAAATGGTACTATTTTGAGGGGTGGAAGAACAGAAGGACATGGGGGTGCATATTCACAAATCTTTGAAGGCTGCAGGGCAAGTTGATCAGGTGATTAAGAAAGTATATGGGATACTTGACTTTATAAATAGGGACATTGAATACAAAAACAAGGAAGTCATGCTAAACTTTACAAATCACTGGTTAGGCCTCTGCTGGAGTATTGTGAACAATTCTGGGCACCACACTTTAGGAAGGATGTCAAGGCCTTTGAGAGGGTACAGGGAGGATTACCAGGATGATACCAGGGATGAGGGACTAGTTATGTGGAGAGATTGGAGAAGCTGGGATTGTTCTCCTTAGAGCAGAGAAGGTTAAGGGGAGACCTAATAGAGGTATTCAAAATTATGAGGGGTTTTGATGGAGCAAATAGGGAGAAACTGTTTTCATTGGCAAGTGGGTTGGTAACCAGAGGTCATAGATTTAAAATAATGGATAAAAGAACGAGGGGGGGAATGAGGAGAAATCTTACACAGAGGGTTGTTAAGATCTGGAACACACTACCTGAAAGGCTGTGGAAGCATATTCGATAGGAGCTTTCAAAAGGCATTTGGACATGTACTTGAAGAGGACTAATTTGCAGGGTTATGGGGGAAAAAAGCTAGGGAGTGGGACGAAATTGAACAGGTCTTTCAAAGAGCTGGCACAAGCATGACAGGCTGAATGGCTGCCTCCTGTGCTGTAAGATTCTACGATTACCTTGGACTACGTTACATTTTCAAATTCTGGGATGGGAACAGCAAAACCGTCCAGAAATACTACACAGGATCTATTGCTAGCTCATAACTAACAGAAAATGTCTGATCATTGAAAAAAAAATTAGTTGATACTTTTCATTGTGACAAAATATTTCCATGCACTCACTCTTGAAAAGAACTCAAAAGAAGGTTTCATTTTCAGATCCCAATTCTTATTCATCAAGGTTTCTTATTTCGTTTTTTATTTTACTTCAGTGTACTGCATCATTACCATACCCCTATGTGTACTCTCCTATTAAACCAACCTGTATTGCGCTGCCACCTTAAAACTCATTTCACTGTATTCATGATGTACTAAAATCTGTCATTAACTCACTGAAGGGACCTAGCTTTTCTCTTTTTAAATGCTGACTGAGCTGCTGTATATTTTCGGCATTTACTGTTTTAATTTTGGACAATGTCAAGCCAGATTCCTTATGGGTATAGATCCAGATTGCAAAACTGCCCTTATTTGGCACTAAATTTGCAATCTCATTTGGAAAGGCCACATGCTGGCCAGTGTGGGAAAAAAATTAAAATTTGCTTAGTTGCAGTAGAAGGTGTTCTTCGGAGGTGGGACTATGGGACGTTGTTAGGGCAAAGTAGAGGGCGTTTTACTCTGAATCTAACTGTGCTGCACCTGACATTGGGAGTGCTTGATGCTGACACTGAATGGAAAAAGTGTTCCCTGTTTCTCAGTACTGGGATCTCTTCCTTTGATTATTGCAAAAATGTAACAAGGAATAAAGGGGCAGTAGTACAGATTATGATTAATACTGTTTGTGCTGCTGATGTGGTTAGATCTCTAAGCACCCATACAGTTTAACTTCCCAATGTGGAAATTATTTGTATCATTTAACTTTAATACTTTTCTGTGCCTTTCCTTAATTTTCTTCCCTCTCCTGAAGATACCAACTCTCACTGTGGTGCAGGTTCATGGGCACTAGCAGTCTTCTTGTACCTCACTTAAATGACCATTTTTCATGCGTGAGCCTAACTGGTGAGTGTTGACAGGCTATTTGATAGTGGAGGGCATTGCAACTGAGTCCAGTCCTGCCCTTGAGCAATATGCACACACTAGGAGTTCCAGGTACAGGTCACTGCATAGCGATCAAGAGCAAGAATCCTCACTGATTTCCCTCGCCCCCAGCCTGGGCGTGCTAAGCCCATTTCTAGTGCCACAAGCACTGCCTCTTGTCTGAGATCAACTAATGATGCAGACAGTGGATCAAATCTGGAACTTGCCAATACATTTACAATGCTAAATATCATAAAATACTATATAAAACAAGCATATAGGGCGCACTGTCTTAAAGCAAATAAAAAGTAAGTTGAGGGTGTGGTCTGTACATGAGCTGATTTTTGTTCTTGGAAGCCTATATGAGTGTCAGTACAGTAAAAGGAGTCAATGTCCAGTCTGAAAAACATTCGTAAAATGAAATTATTGGAATAAATAATACCTTTTGATCTGGTTGTAGTGGTCCCAGTGCTTGGAGAATTTCTAATGTGTGCAGTAATCCTTGCTGGCTTTTAACAGGAGCTTATTGATGGGAGGGGTGTAACTTTTTTGTCTGCTGTGACAGGTTGGGAAGATGATGAATAACCTGGAGAGGTTTCAGATGACAAAACTACGGCCATTCCGAGAGAAGCTGCAGAAGCAGTACATCAGCACAAACGTGAGTCTGAAACAGGTGCTTCTCGGCAGCTGTGCACACTAGACAAAATTACACTGGTGGGAGAGAGAGGGAACGTGAGCAACAAGCTGTGCTGCAAATTTGATTTTTAAGTTGTCTTAGGCAAGGATGTTTCAGCTCCCAACATCTTTAATGCTGTAGGCTGCTTTTGGCTCAGCATAAAATACAAGATCCTTAACTTTGGTCTATCAGCTGTTTATGTATTCGCCCCTACTGCCTGTCTGTATTAGCGGTGTTTCCAATAGTGCTTTTACACTGATGATATGTCAGCAGCAGACACACGCTAACCCCATCAGCGATGGCACGTTATCAGTGTAAAGAAGGCAGTTGCACCTCCGATGATATCTATGTTCCTGTTTTTTCTTGGGTCCTCGGGTCATCTTTGAGAGGCATTGTAAAATGCAGACCTCCATTCTGTTGACTCTCCAGGGGGTCCAATAGGACCGTCACCACACAAAAGAGAAAAATGGAGAGTGGTACTCATTGATCATGGATTCCTGCCACAGTGCCAGTTTCCTGGCACCCTAATGTCAACTAAAAGCACCTTAAGGTTGGACCACTCTTCTATCTTTTGACTCTTGTGTGACAATGAGCTTTCACACAGGAAGGTAAAGAGACTGCAGTTCAGGTCCTGTCCATGTTTTCAGATCTGGTCCAACTGAAAAACTTGGAAAAATCCCCAAGTTAGTTCCATGTCCTTAATAGGCATATGCTTTTGAAAGCAGGCTTCCTACTAGACCACATCAGGACACTTGTAACATGTACTTCCCAGCAATACATTATGTGGAAGTACTGAGCCTGATTGCAGCAGCTGGCTTTGTACTTATAGCAAAACTAGGAACTCAGTCTTGCCCCATGTGGTTCTTAATCTGTGGATTGCAAAGCCTATTGAGATGGGGCACGGTGAGATAATTTTGTGTAAGTTCCAGGGAGTCAGCTTTCAATAATAGCAACGTCAGTGGGGGAGCTTATCCAAGTGAGGCTGATACTTAATTGCTGGGTCAGTGATCATTCTGTCTGACATTGTGATCACAGACTACAGAACAATTAGTGGAGCACACCTCCCTCTCGCAATTGTTTGCAGGGCTAGGCTGATTTGAACAGGGAACACTGCCTTTACAGTGTAGATAATCAAAAGCTAAAAAAAAAATGCAGATTGTGCAGTATTCTGTGTTCTGCATGTATATTCACCATCCTATCTTTCTGGTGGCAAATCAGTCTCCAGGAGCACGGGACGCAGATGGACCCAGTGCTCACCTTGTCCAAAGTGCACGTAAACCAACTAAAGCTGTCTCTAGCCTTGCAATTCCTTCCAAATTTGGTTCAGGGCTTAAGAAACTCATGAGATCACATTGATGAAACTTGTCAAATAAGTGAATATGGACTCTGTCATTCCTTTGCCAGGGTTTCTTTAGTCCACCAAATTACTCTCCTAGCTCAACATCTGGCTTGAGTGGACAAATAGAAGAATTTGGGCTGGAAATCGACTCATTTCCATGATTGGATGATCACTGATACCCTGTCAACAAATTGAGCTTGCTCCGAAGATTAATACAATCTCATATTTTGACAAGAGCTTCTACCCAATGACCCAGGACAACGGAGCAGTGATGCTTAGTGACCTTTCCTACCAAGCCTGTCCTACCCCCATCAAAGTTCAGTGAGCTAAACTCCAGAGCTTGTCCAGAAACCTATTTCTTAGGACAGCCAAAAACACAGCATGGGCCCAGTGTGTGGGTTCGGGTGGAGTGGGGTATGTATAAAGCATGGGTTCAATGTGGGCATATTTGAAATCATTGAGAGGGCTGGGAAGGGGTTGTTTATATAACATGGATTCAATGTAGGGTTGGGTAAGGGATATTTATACAGCATGGATACAGTGCAGGTTTGGGGAGAGGATATCTATACAGCATGGATAAAGTGCGGGTATCATGGGCTCGCCCCTCCCTATCTCTGTAACCTCCTCCAGCCCTACAATCTTCTGCAATCTCTGTGCTCCTCCAATTCTGGCCTCTTGCATATCCCTGATTTCCTTCGCTCCACCATTGGCGGCCTTGCCTTCAGCTGCCTAATCCCTAATCCCTAATCTCTGGAATTCCCTTCCTAAACCTCTCCGTCTCTCTATCTCTCTCTTCTCCTTTAAGTCTCCTTAAAACCTACCTCTTCAACCAAGCTTTTGGTCACCTGTCCTAATATCTCTTTATGTGGCTCGGTGTCAAATTTTGTCAGATAATGCTCCTGTGAAGCGCCTTGGGATGTTTTACTACGTTAAAGGCACTGTATAAATGCAAGTTGTTGTTAGGTCTGGGATGGGGATCTTTATACAGTATGGGTTTAGTAGGGGGGTTAGGCAGTATTTCTACAAGATGGGGTTTTTTTTCTCCTTCTGTGAAGGTGTTGATCCTGGGTTATGGTTCCATGGATGGAAGGTACCCTTTGGCACCTCATCCAATTGTGAATCTTTGTGTGAGCCTAGCCAGTGATTATTGCCAGCTTGTTGAACCATAGAATGCATCGAAGTTGAGTGCAATCCAGTTTTTTGTCCATCATCCATAAACAACCACTTTCCAGCAGGGGTCATTGGTAGCGATCAGGAGCGAAACCCTGATTTTTTTTTTTCCCCCTCCCTGAGGCAAATTGTAATCATAGAATGGCTACAGCACGGAAGGGGACCATTCGGCCTGTCGAGTCCGTACCAGCTCACTGCAAGAGCAATCTAGCTAGTCCCACTCCCCCGCCCTATCTCCATAGCCCTGCAAATTTTTTCCTTTCAAGTACTTATCCATTTCCCTTTCGAAAACCACGATTGAATCTGCCTCCTCCACCCCCTCAGGCAGTGCATTCCAGATCCTAACCACTCGCAGAGTAGAAAAAAGTTTTTCTTCATATCATCTTTGGTTCTTTTGCCAATCACCGTAAATCGATGTCGTCTGGTTCTTGACCCTTCCGCCAATGGGAACAGTTTCTCTCTATCTATTCTGCCTAGACCCTTCATGATTTTGAACACCTCTATCAAATCTCCTCTCAACCTTCTCTGTTCCAAAGAGAACAACCCCAGCTTCTCCAGTCTATCCACGTAACTAAAGTTCCTCATTCCTGGAATCATTCTGGTAAATCTCTTCTGCACTAAGGCCTTCACATCCTTCCTGAAATGCAGTGCCCAGAACTGGATACAATACTCCATTTGTGACCGAACCAATGTTTTATAAAGGTTCATTATGACTTCCTTGCTTTTGTACTCTATGCCTCTAATTATAAAGCCCAGGATCCTGTATGTTTTTTTAACCGCTTTCTCAACCTGCCCTGCCAACTTCAATGATTTGTGTGTTCCCAGATCTCTCTGTTCCTGTACCCCTTCTAGAATTGTGCCCTTTAGTTTATATTGCCTCTCATCATTCTTCCTACTAAAATGTATCACCTCGCATTTTTCTGCATTAAATTTCATCTGCCACATGTCCGCCTATGCCACTAGCCTATCTATATCTGTAATGCCCCAATTGCCACAGGAATCAAATGCGGGACTTTCCTGATCTCTATGGCTCAGTTACACACTACCTTTATCAACTGAGTCATTTGGGAAGCTGCTACAAACTAGGTTTAGTGGGTGGACTAAGAAGACAGACCAAAGGATCCAGAGTTGACTTTGTGAATTGTTGGCCCCTCTATCAGGTTTTAGTATTGTCTGCTGTCTTGTAGGCTTGGAGCAGCAGAGTGTCTGCAGTGGACATTTGCACATTTCAGATTGTACTACTGTCTCTCGAGCAGGCCAACTGTGTGATACAGGTGGTATAATTTCATTCCAGCCTGACTTGGATTGTGAAGTTTGCTCTATGTTTTAAATCCTTTCTCTGTTGTCTTACAGTTGACTGGTCATTTAGAAGATATGCTACAGGTAGCCTTCAATAAGTTCCATACCTGGCAGTCAAAGCGAATGCTGAAGAAGACGTGATGCTGCATTGTTTAGAGATGTTTGAGAGCGAGAGATAGTGTTACCTGCAAATTCCCAGCAGAACATGCTACCAGCTCACCAACCTGCTATGCTGGACAGGGAGCTGGGAGCCCTGCAACATTGAAGAGACTCAATGTAATTTACAGAGCTGCACATTGGGAGAAAGAAATGCAGTAAGATGGACCACTCGGGGGTGACTCACACCAACTGACCAAAACGGGAGCGAGCTACAGGACAATTTCCTGTGTGACACAGCTTGGGGAGGCAGTGCTGCTTCTGTGCACAAAGATTCTGTCAAATGATAACTGAGTATATTTAGAAACGGTCTTTCTAGCATAAACTTTTTTTCATTTTTGTGTACAGTTTTAAACAAGAATGGCACAATGTAAATGTGAAACTTTTTCAGAAGTGTAGCCCTCTGTTTTTGGATCCTGTTTGTAACTGAGGGAATGGAAGATGTGGATATTTTAAATAAAGAATAAATGTGAAATTAATTTGATCTTTCTCAGAAATGATTTATTGTTCATCTTAAGATGTATTGTGATTAAACACAATTTCTGTAACAGTGCTCAGTATTATTTTGGGTACATGCTAGAATGAGAGGTGATTTTCACAAAGTATATGCCTGCCCCATATAACCTAGGATCCCATTCTAAGTATGTGCCTGCACAATGTTGCACCCAGGATCTTATATGTGTACCAGTTACCCTTGCATCTGCATTGTGCCTACCCAAAGTCCTGTTCAAGTGTATATCTGTGTATCTTGTACCCAGAATTTCATCTGATTGCATAACTGCCACAAACATACCCAGGATTTTGTCTGAAAAGTGCAACTATTCATTGTTTTTTCTCACTCTCTTCTACAGTCTTTCCCTTAGAGCTATTTCATTTCTGTAGTGAATCTTTTCTCGTTAAGTTTCTCTTTGTAAAGTTTTATGAAGCTTCTTTGCCTGCATAAATTACTTTGTGCACCACATTGCACTGCACTGACTGCAGAGGCCTCCCTCATTTCATCTCCAGTTGATGCTACCTTGATCTCTGTTCAGTACCAATTCCATTTAATGGCTCCTTCATAGTGCCCAACTCATGCAACATCTGTTTTTGTTGTTTTTATGTTGAGAAAAAATCGTGAAGTTACTGTACAAACTTGTTACAGTATACTTGACAGAGAATACCTGGGCACATTGAGGCCAGTGGCATGATTAAGCCCATGCAGGGAAAGAAAGGAATAAAGGCAGAGCTTGCTTTTACATAATGCCTTTGACATCCTCTGGTTGTCCCGAAGCAATTCACAGCCAATGAATTACTTTTGAAGTGCAGTCTCTGTTATATAGGTGAAAGTGGCAGCCAATTTTCACACAGTAAAGTAAGTTCTCATTATCAGCAAATAAGACTAGTGTGACAAAAGCAAAATACTGCAGATGCTGGAAATCTGAAATAAAAACAGAAAATGCTGGAAATACTCAGCAGGTCAGACAGCATCTATGGAGAGAGAAAGAGTTAACATTTCAGGTCAATGACTCTTCGTCAGAACTGGAAGAAGTTTGAGATTTAACAATTTAAGCAAATACGGAGCCAGGGAAAGGGGCTGCATATAATGGCACCATTATTCCCGACCAGATTGGAGATGATTGGGTAATTCTCCCATTACATTGTAAGAGACCAGGATTGATTTTACGGAGGATTGCTGCAGTTCGTAGAGACTTTTGAAATAGACTTCGTTGGCTTTGCTGTTTGCTGAGTAAATAAACTTTGTTTGCTTTGCTGTTTGCTCTGCTTTGCTGTAAAATTCATATAAGCCTTGCCGGCCATAAGTCTTGCAGACTGAATGGAGGTATTCAGCAAAGCGATCACCCAATCTGTGTTTGGTCTTCCCAATGTAGAGGAGACCGCACTGTGAGCAGCGAATACAGTATACTAAATTGAATGTACAAGTAAATTCACTGTTTCACCTGAAAGGAGTATTTGGGGCCCTAGACGGTGGGAAGGGAGGAGGTGAAAGGACAGGTGTAGCTTCTCCTGCGCTCGCACAAGAAGGTGCCATGGGAAGGGGAGTGGATGTTGGAAGGGTGGACCAGGATGTCGTGGAGGGAATGGTCCCTTCGGAATGCTGAAAGTGGAGGGGAAGAGACAATGTGTTTGGTGATGGCATTGCGCTGGAGGGGGTGGAAATTGCAGAGAAGGATATGTTGAATGTGGAGACTGGTGGGGTGGAAGGTGAGGACAAGAGGGACCCTATCATCGTTCTGGGATGGAGGAAAAAGGGTGAGGGCAGAAGTGCAGGAAATGGGACAGACACAGTCAAGGGCCTACAATGGAGGGGAATCCTTGGTTGAGGAAAAAGGAAGACATATCGGAAGCACTGGTCTGGAAGGAGGCATCATCAGGAGAGACGTGGCAGAGAAATTGGGAGATTGGAATACAGGAAACGGGGTGGGAGGAAGTGTAATCAAGGTAGCTGTGGGAATCGGTGGGCTTATAATAGATATTGGTTGACAGCCTATCCCCACATATGGAGATAGAGAAGTCGAGGAAGGGAAGAGTCGGAAATGGACCATGTGAAGGCGAGGGAGGGGTAGAAATTGGAAGCAAAGTTGATGAAATTTTCCGGTTTGGGCAAGAACAGGAAGTGACACCGATAGTCATCAAAGTACCACAAGAAGAGATGAGGGAGGGGGCCTGAGCAGGACTGGAACAAAGCATGTTTCATATATCCCACGAAAAGGCAGACATAGCTGGGACCCATACGGGTTCCCATAGTGACACCTTTTATTTGGAGAAAATGAGTGGAGTCAAAGGAGAAGTTGTTCAACGTAAGAACAAGTTCAGCCAGGTGGTGGAGGGTGGTGGTCGACAGGGATTGGTTGGGCCTCCCCATTCAAGGGAGAAACGGAGGGCCCCGCAGGCCGTCCTGGTGGGAGATGGAGGTGTAGAGGGACTGGACGTCCATGGTGAAAAGGAGATGATTAGGGTCAGGAAACTGGAAAATGTTGAAGTGGCAGAGGGCGTCAGAAGAGTCGCCGGTGTAGGTTGTGAGAGACTGGGCAAGGGGAGAAAAAATATGGTCGAGATAGGAAGAAATAAGTTCCATGGGGTAAGAACAGGTTGAAACAATGGGTCTACCAGGGCAGTCCTGTTTGTGGATCATGGGAAGGAGGTAGAAGCAGACTATGCGGGGTTGGGGGACTACGAGGTTGGAGGCCATGGGGGTAAGATCTCCGGAGGAGTTGAGGTCAGCGTCGCTCTGGGAAACAGTGGCTTGATGTTCGATGGTGGGGTCGTGGTCCAGGGAGAAGTAGGAGGAGGTGTCGGAAAGTTGGCATTCGGTCTCCGCAAGGCAGAGGTCTGTTCACCGAACAATAACAGCGCTGCCCCTGTCAGCAAGATTGATAACAATGTCAGGTTTGGACCTGAGAGACTGGAGTGCTGTAAGTTCAGAGGGAGGTAGGTTAGAGTTAGTGAAGGGAGAAGAGAAATTGAGAATGCCGACATCACGCCAGCAGTTCCCAATGAAAAGATTAAGAGGGGATAAGTTGCCAGATGGAGGAGTCCAGGTATGAAGCGCTTTGGGACATCCCAAGCATATGAAAGGCATTATATGAATGCAAATTGCTTCCTTCCTAAATTATTAACAGATCTCTTGTGGCATTGCTGTGGTGAGTCAGAGGATACACTGTTTGATAACAATGGGGGTCTTATGCCACGCATGGTTTAACATCACGGCCACTAATGTACAGTGACTGAATAAGTCAAATTCCATTTTTATTACATGGTATTCTGGGATTTTACCTTTGCTTTGTGGATTGAATTTGCAACCGAGTGCAACATTCTGTGAAAAACATAAATGGGTGGATGTGATCTTTAATATTCCTTTAGTTAGGTATTTAATTTTATCCCTTGCTATTTTTAAAGGATAAGATACGCAGCAAATTGAGGTAGGCATCTGGTGTATAACAGTGCGGAGGATTGGGCTGAAGTTTAGCAGCACTGGGATGAAATCCTGGACTTTGGTAGCACTTGAGAAATGGTCCTGAGGTTTGTGAGAACTTTGGTGTAAGGCCTGTGCATATTCTCCTTCTCTGCCTCTGTCTCTGACTCTTTCCCTTTCTCTTACTCATACAGCTGTTACTAATCAATGTGTTTACATATTTTAACTTTCAACAAAGCACAGCTGATGATATTCGGAGTCTTTTCTGCTGGCCTGATGAATTTTCAAAGATTAGTCCCACTCCCCTGCTCTTTCTCATAGCCCTGCAATGTTTTCCTTTTCAAGTATTTATCCAATTCACTTTTGAAAGTTACAATTGACTCTGCTCCCACCATCTTTTCAGGTCATGCATTCCCGATCATAACAATTCGCTGCTTAAAAAAATCTCCCCTCTGGTTCTTTTTCTGCCAATTATCTTAAATCTGTGCCCTCTGGTTACTGACTCTCCTGCCAGTTGAAACAATTTCTCCCTATTTACTCTGTCAAAACCCCATATAATTTTGAACACCTCTATCAAATCTCCCCTTAACCTTCTCTGCTCTAAGGACAATTAGAGATTGTTGATTCCAGATTCTCGAGTTTCTCCTCATAACTGATGTCCTTCATCCCTGGTATCATTCTGGTAAATCTCCTCTGCACCCTCTCTAAGGCCTTGACATCCTTCCTAAAGTGTGGTGCCCAGAATTGGACACAATATTCCACAGCTGATGCCTAAACAGTGATTTATAAAGGTTTAGCATAACTTCCTTGCTTTTGCACTGTACACCTCTATTTACAAAGCCAAGGATCCTGTATGCTTTTTAACAGCCTTATCAACTTGCCACTTTCAAAGATTTGTCCATGTGAACTGTCAGGTCTCTCACTTTCTGCACCTCCTTTAAAATTGTACTATTTAGTTTTATTGCCTCTCCTCATTCTTCCTCCCAAAATGCATCACCTTTTGCCTATTTAGCCAACAAGGGATTTCAAGTTAATTTGTATTATGTTTGTTATGAACATACATTTGGCTCACAAGAGGTTAACTCCCAGCAACTTAAGTTATTCAGGATGTGGATTACTTCCACCAGCTGAGTGCATTAGTGAAATAGTTAACAGGATTGTGTATACTTACAGTGCTATATCTGTTTGATTGTTGTAAACAATTTTACAACACCAAGTTATAGTCCAGCAATTTTATTTTAAATTCACAAGCTTTCGGAGGCTTCCTCCTTCGTCAGGTGAACGATGTGAAAATGAAATCCTCGAAATGAAATCGCATTTATAATTCACAGAACAATGCTTGGTGATTACAGACAGTTTTTTCAACTGCCCGTTGCCAAGGCAATCAGTGTGCAGACAGACAGGTGTTACCTGCCAGGTCTCACAGAATATACAAATCACCAAAAAAAAAACAAACAAAAAAAAACAGAGATAGAGAGGTAGAAACATAGAAGAGACAGCAACTGACCCGTTATATTAAAAACAGATAACATTTGTTCGCTGGTGGGGTAACGTGTAGCGTGACATGAACCCAAGATCCCGGTTGAGGCCATCCTCATGGGTGCGGAACTTGGCTATCAATTTCTGCTCGACGATTTTGCGTTGTCGTGTGTCTCGAAGGCCGCCTTGGAGTACGCTTACCCGAAGGTCGGTGGATGAATGTCCATGACTGCTGAAGTGTTCCCCGACTGGGAGGGAACCCTCCTGTTTGGCGATTGTTGCGCGGTGTCCGTTCATCCGTTGTCGCAGCGTCTGCATGGTCTCGCCAATGTACCATGCTCTGGGGCATCCTTTCCTGCAACGTATGAGGTAGACAACGTTGGCCGAGTCACAGGAGTATGAACCATGCACCTGGTGGGTGGTGTCCTCTCGTGTGATGGTGGTATCTGTGTCGATGATCTGGCATGTCTTGCAGAGGTTACCGTGGCAGGGTTGTGTGGTGTCGTGGACGCTGTTCTCTTGAAAGCTGGGTAATTTGCTGTGAACGATGGTCTGTTTGAGGTTGGGTGGCTGTTTAAAGGCGAGTAGTGGAGGTGTGGGGATGGCCATAGCGAGGTGTTTGTCCTCATTGATGACATGTTGAAGGCTGCGGAGAACATGGCGTAGTTTCTCCGCTCCGGGGAAGTACTGGACGACAAAGGGTACTCTGTTGGTTGCGACCCGTGTTAGTCTCCTGAGGAGGTCTATGCGATTTTTCGCTGTGGCCCGTCGGAACTGTCGATCGATGAGTCGAGCGTCATATCCCGTTCTTACTAGGGCGTCTTTCAGCGTCTGTAGGTGTCCATCGCGTTCCTCCTCGTCTGAGCAGACCCTGTGTATTCACATGGCCTGTCCTGTACAAGTGTTCCTGGTTCAACTGGTCCGTGGGTACAAAAACTCAGTACCCATGGACCAGTTGAACCAGGAACACTTCTCACCACGATGGACGTCTCGGCACTATACACCAGTATCCCCCACGATGACGGCATCGCTGCGACAGCATCAATACTCAACACCAACAACAGCCAATCTCCGGAAGCCATCCTACAACTCATCCGCTTCATCCTGGATCACAATGTCTTCACCTTCGATAACCAGTTCTTTACCCAAACACACGGAACAGCCATGGGGACCAAATTCGCACCCCAATACGCCAACATTTTCATGCACAAGTTCGAGCAGGACTTCTTCACTGCACAAGACCTCCAACCAACACTATACACCAGATACATCGACGACATTTTCTTTCTATGGACCCACGGCAAGGAATCACTAAAGAGACTACACGATAACATCAACAAGTTCCATCCCACCATCAAGCTCACCATGGACTACTCCTCAGAATCAGTTTCTTTCTTGGACACACGAATCTCCATCAAAGACGGGCACCTCAGCACCTCACTCTACCGCAAGCCCACGGACAACCTCACGATGCTCCGCTTTTCCAGCTTCCACCCTAACCACGTCAAAGAGGCCATCCCCTATGGACAGGCCCTGCGAATACACAGGCTCTGCTCAGACGAGGAGGAACGCGATGGAAACCTACAGACGCTGAAAGACGCCCTAGTAAGAACGGGATATGATGCTCGACTCATCGATCGACAGTTCCGACGGGCCACAGCAAAAAATCGCATAGACCTCCTCAGGAGACTAACACGGGACGCAACCAACAGAGTACCCTTTGTCGTCCAGTACTTCCCCGGAGCGGAGAAACTACGCCATGTTCTCCGCAGCCTTCAACATGTCATCAATGAGGACAAACACCTCGCTATGGCCATCCCCACACCTCCACTACTCGCCTTTAAACAGCCACCCAACCTCAAACAGACCATCGTTCGCAGCAAATTACCTAGCTTTCAAGAGAACAGCGTCCACGACACCACACAACCCTGCCACGGTAACCTCTGCAAGACATGCCAGATCATCGACACAGATACCACCATCACACAAGAGGACAGCACCCACCAGGTGCATGGTTCATACTCCTGTGACTCGGCCAACGTTGTCTACCTCATACGTTGCAGGAAAGGATGCCCCAGAGCATGGTACATTGGCGAGACCATGCAGACGCTGCGACAACGGATGAACGGACACCGCGCAACAGTCGCCAAACAGGAGGGTTCCCTCCCAGTCGGGGAACACTTCAGCAGTCATGGACATTCATCCACCGACCTTCGGGTAAGCGTACTCCAAGGCGGCCTTCGAGACACACGACAACGCAAAATCGTCGAGCAGAAATTGATAGCCAAGTTCCGCACCCATGAGGACGGCCTCAACCGGGATCTTGGGTTCATGTCACGCTACACGTTACCCCACCAGCGAACAAATGTTATCTGTTTTTAATATAACGGGTCAGTTGCTGTCTCTTCTATGTTTCTACCTCTCTATCTCTGTTTTTTTTTGTTTGTTGTTTTTTTTTGGTGATTTGTATATTCTGTGAGACCTGGCAGGTAACACCTGTCTGTCTGCACACTGATTGCCTTGGCAACGGGCAGTTGAAAAAACTGTCTGTACTCACCAAGCATTGTTCTGTGAATTATAAATGCGATTTCATTTCGAGGATTTCATTTTCACATCGTTCACCTGACGAAGGAGGAAGCCTCCGAAAGCTTGTGAATTTAAAATAAAATTGCTGGACTATAACTTGGTGTTGTAAAATTGTTTACAATTGTCAACCCCAGTCCATCACCGGCATCTCCACATCATATCTGTTTGAGACAATGGGGAGGATCATTAGCATATTTCATACAGGTTTGTATCTACAATGTTGGATTGTTTTCATTAATCAAGCACAGCAGGAGGCCAAACTAAACAGGCTATGGAATTACAATGGCTCTCACACTTCGGGGAGTTGGCAGCCTCGACTGGCAGCTCAGTGGGCCAATCCTTAAAACAGAGAGTTGAGGTTGGGGTTGGAGATAAAGCTTCTGGCTTTCTCTTGAGTGAATAAAAAGTCTGTCCACAGCAAGTTAAGGTCTGGAACAGTTAGAGAGGTAGAGAAGTCTCTAGTTTTCTAAAGCTAGCACCAATCAGTTCCAAGATGCTTAGTGGTAAAGTGAAGGTAGGCCCATATCATAGGCAAAGTTTGGGTAGTTTATTATTTTTAAATGTGAGATAGATAGCTTTTTGGCAACCAAAGGTATTAAGGGATATGGGCCAAAGGCAGGTATATGGAGCTAGATCACAGATCAGCCAGGATCTTATCAAATGGCGGAGCAGGCACGAGGGGCTGAATGGCCTACTCCTGTTCCTATGTTCCCATGTTCCTATTTTTGATGTCACAAGGAGTGAAAGGAAATTGGTAAATCTAGTTGTGAAAATGGTATTCTGTTCACTCATATATTTCATGTAAAATAAACCAGCTTGTTGGTTTACATTGGGCCTGGTCTCACTGGAGTGCTCACCAATCCACCTTCTGATGATAGCAGAAACTCACATAGGACACACAGGCATGGTCACGTATCCAATAAGATATTTTATTTTTACAGCCCTCGGATCATGCTATTGTTTGACTAGATACTGGGCAGTAAAAGTATGCTCCAGACTGTAGGGGATGCAAAGTCTGCTCATGGGAGTGACTGTGACATTGAACCTGCGAAAATATCTAGTGCAGACCCGAAATTTGTAACACATTGTTTACCCAATGGTGAGAGACTGCCTGCGCTGTAATAACATTCCCACAGCCCACTTACAGCAAGTGTGCAGATTCCAGTGTTTGCCAGGTCCAACAACTTGATTTGCATGACATTTTTTTAAACATAAAAAACACCAATGGGGAATAATGAAATGGACACTAACCCAAAAAGAGATTGATTTGGATGGGTGACCAAAAGCTGGTCAAAGATTTGGGTTTTTGATCAGGTTTTTAAAAAGGTGATTGGGTTTAGGGAGGGAGTTCCAGGAGTGGAGAGGCTGAGGTTGGGGAGAGCTGATCAATGTTACAGGGAGGGAAGTAAACAGTCTTATGATAGATGTGGTGTGAGGTTTAAAGCTCAGCTCAGGGTTGAATGGGATGCCAAGATTGTAAATAGTCTGTTTCAGCTTGAGAGTGTGGCCGGGGGAAAGGGAAGAGGTTAATGAAATGGTTGAGGCCAAAGAAAAAGTCTCCAATCTTCCCAATGTTGAGCGAGAGGAAGTTGTGATTCATCTAATTTGATGATAGGAGAAACTCACATCGGAAACACAGGCAAGGTCACGTATCCAATAAGGGATCTTATTTTTACAGCCCTCGGATCATGCTATCAGACCAACAGTCTAATGGGGGGTTGGAACACATTCTGTTGAGGTCTCTTCCCCATCAATGTATTACTTGCATTTATATTTGCAGCCCCTCTCAAAACTGTTATCCCCTAATCCACTCCTAGTTATCCAAGATTTCAAGACACCTTTTGAGATCCTTTCCTCCAAAATATTAGGACTATAATCCCAGAGGCCAAGATACCCCCTACAGTGCCCCCAAACCCATGAGCCTTGTTCTTACATGGTCCCAGACTCTGGTAGCACTTCTGCTACTCTGAGATCCTGAAACCGTTGCCTCCCACACTCACTGATGCCCCTTCCAGATACTCTAAGGTTCTTAGTCTTGGTTTTTGGTTTCTAATTAATGAACTGAAGCCCTTAATGTCAATCTATCATGTTTGGTTTGGCATTTAGACCAGGCAGTCATGAGGACACACTCGGAGTTTCTGCCAAAGAAAGAACTTGCATTTATATAGCACATGCTCAAGATGTCCCAAAACACTTTACAGCTAATTAAGTACTTCTGAAGTATAATTACTGATGTAATGTGGGGAAGTGTTGTAGCCAATGAACACAAAGCAAGGTCCCACAAATGGTAATAAGATAGTTGATTGTTTTGGCAGTGTTGGTTGCGGAATAACCGTTGTCCAGGACAATGGAAGAACTTCCCTGCTCTTCTTCAAATAGTATCATGGTATCTTTTACATCCAACTGCAAGAGTAGATAGGGCCTCTGTTTAATCCGATGGTGCAGCACTCCCTCAGTACTGCACTAAAGAGTCAGCCGAGATTACATGCTTATGTCTCTGGAGTAGAGTTTGAACCCACAACCTTCTGATTCAGAAGTGAGAGTGCTACCACTAAAGCCAATGCTGATACTTGACAAAAAAAGTTCCTCAATTTAATTTGAGTCAAAAAGTTGTTTTTCTAGCTAGAGATGTAACACTGGTTTCAGTACATAGAAATCTATAGAATCATAGAATCATAGAAGTTTACAACATGGAAACTGGCCCTTCGGCCCAACATGTCCATGTCGCCCAGTTTATACCACTAAGCTAGTCCCAGTTGCCTGCACTTGGCCCATATCCCTCTATACCCATCTTACCCATGTAACTGTCCAAATGCTGTTTAAAAGACAAAATTGTACCGGCCTCTACTACTGCCTCTGGCAGCTCATTCCAGACACTCACCACCCTTTGAGTGAAAAAATTGCCCCTCTGGACCCTTTTGTATCTCTCCCCTCTCACCTTAAATCTATGCCCCTCGTTATAGACTCCCCTACCTTTGGGAAAAGATTTTGACTATCTACCTTATCTATGCCCCTCATTATTTTATAGACTTCTATAAGATCACCCCTAAACCTCCTACTCTCCAGGGAAAAAAGTCTCAGTCTATCCAACCTCTCCCTATAAGTCAAACCATCAAGTCCCGGTAGCATCCTAGTAAATCTTTTCTGCACTCTTTCTAGTTTAATAATATCCTTTCTATAATAGGGTGACCAGAACTGTACACAATATTCCAAGTGTGGCCTTACTAATGTCTTGTACAACTTCAACAAGACATCCCAACTGCTGTATTCAATGTTCTGACCAATGAAACCAAGCATACTGAATGCCTTCTTCACCACCCTATCCACCTGTGACTCCACTTTCAAGGAGCTATGAACCTGTACTCCTAGATCTCTTTGTTCTATAACTCTCCCCAACGCCCTACCATTAACGGAGTAGGTCCTGGCCCGATTCGATCTACCAAAATGCATCACCTCACATTTATCTAAATTAAACTCCATCTGCCATTCATCGGCCCACTGGCCCAATTTATCAAGATCCCGTTGCAATCCTAGATAACCTTCTTCACTGTCCACAATGCCACCAATCTTGGTGTCATCTGCAAACTTACTAACCATGCCTCCTAAATTCTCATCCAAATCATTAATATAAATAACAAATAACAGCGGACCCAGCACCGATCCCTGAGGCACACCGCTGGTCACAGGCCTCCAATTTGAAAAACAACCCTCTGCAACCACCCTCTGTCTTCTGTCGTCAATCCAATTTTGTATCCAATTGGCTACCTCACCTTGGATCCCGTGAGATCTAACCTTATGTAACAACCTACCATGCGGTACCTTGTCAAAGGCTTTGCTGAAGTCCATGTAGACCACGTCTACTGCACAGCCTTCATCTATCTTCTTGTTTACCCCTTCAAAAAACTCAATCAAATTTGTGAGACATGATTTTCCTCTCACAAAACCGTGCTGACTGTTCCTAATCAGTCCCTGCCTCTCCAAATGCCCGTAGATCCTGTCTCTCAGAATACCCTCTAACAACTTACCCACTACAGATGTCAGGCTCACCGGTCTGTAGTTCCCAGGCTTTTCCCTGCCGCCCTTCTTAAACAAAGGCACAACATTTGCTACCCTCCAATCTTCAGGCACCTCACCTGTAGCTGTCGATGATTCAAATATCTCTGCTAGGGGACCCGCAATTTCCTCCCTGACCTCCCATAACGTCCTGGGATACATTTCATCAGGTCCCGGAGATTATCTACCTTGATGCGCGTTAAGACTTCCAGCACCTCCCTCTCTGTAATATGTACACTCCTCAAGACATCACTATTTATTTCCCCAAGTTCCCTAACATCCATGCCTTTCTCAACCGTAAATACCGATGCGAAATATTCATTTAGGATCTCACCCATCTCTTGTGGTTCCGCACATAGATGATCTTGTTGATCCTTAAGAGGCCCTACTCCCTCCCTAGTTACTCTTTTGCCCTTTATGTATTTGTAGAAGCTCTTTGGATTCACCTTTGCCTTATCTGCCAAAGCAATCTCATGTCCCCTTTTTGCCCTCCTGATTTCTCTCTTAACTCTACTCCGGCAATCTCTATACTCTTCAAGGGATCCACTTGATCCCAGCTGCCTATGCATGTCATATGCCTCCTTCTTCTTTATGACTAGTGCCTCAATCTCCCGAGTCATCCAAGGTTCCCTACTTCTACCAGCCTTGCCCTTCACTTTATAAGGAATGTGCTTACCCTGAACCCTGGTTAACACACTTTTGAAGGCCTCCCACTTACCAGACGTCCCTTTGCCTGCCAACAGACTCTCCCAATCAACTTCTGAAAGTTCCTGTCTAATACCATCAAAATTGGCCTTTCCCCAATTTAGAATTTTAACTTTTGGGCCAGACCTATCGTTCTCCATAGCTATCTTAAAACTAATGGAATTATGATCACTGGTCCCAAAGTGATCCCTCACTAACACTTCTGTCACCTGCCCTTCCTTATTTCCCAAGAGGAGGTCAAGTTTTGCCCCCTCTCTAGTCGGGCCATCCACATACTGAATGAGAAATTCCTCCTGAATACACTCAACAAATTTCTCTCCATCCAAGCCCCTAATGCTATGGCTGTCCCAGTCAATGTTGGGAAAGTTAAAGTCCCCTACTATTACCACCCTATTTTTCTTGCAGCTGTCTGTAATCTCCTTACATATTTGCTCCTCCATTTCCCGTTGACTATTTGGGGGTCTGTAGTACAATCCTATCAAAGTGATCTCTCCCTTCTTATTTTTCAGTTCGACCCATATAGACTCCGTGGGCGAACCCTCGGATATATCCTCTCTCACTACTGCCGTGATGTTCTCCCTAATCAAGAACGCAACTCCCCCTCCTCTCTTACCTCCTGCTCTATCTTTCCTATAGCATCTGTACCCTGGAACATTGAGCTGCCAGTCCTGCCCCTCCCTTAGCCATGTTTCACTAATAGCTATAACATCCCAGTCCCATGTACCCATCCATGCCCTGAGTTCATCTACCTTGCCCATCAGACTTCTAGCATTGAAATAAATGCAGTTTAATCTAGACTTCCCTTGGTCTTTGCCCTGCTTTCTCAGACCATCTGTCCGGTCATGTGTCCTTGAAAGTTTGGACAGTTATTTGTATCATATGGCTCAAAGACCAATGGCAAACCAGTCACCAAACAATAGATAATAAAGTGAAAGAGCAGAATACATTCTACTAATCAGTTTACAGGGAAGAGATTTGGAGGTCAGTTTGAAGATCACTGCACTTGTTCTACAGCAGCTTCATGGGCATCTTTCAATTAAGTCCTGATTAAAAGTATTTGCAAAGCACTACGTGGAGTCTTATTCACACATTTACCAAGTATTACCACGTAAATTTAGACTGCTGCACATAACAATGTCTTTTGGCAGATTTGACGGGGTGACTGTTGTTAAGTCTTCTCTGCAGGGGCCTTCCCTTTGCTAATACTTTGGTAAATTGCTATGGAAGATATTTTTCAAATAATATGAATGCTCCATACACCAAAATCCTACTCAACTATCCCTTCAGGCACTTCAAGAACAACTCACAATTATAAAGCACCTTTAATATAGCAAAATGTCCAAAGGCACTTCTTAAAAGATGGAGGGTGAATTTGGTCACTAAACATGAATTGGGAGAAAAGTAGGGATGGAGAGGTTGAAGAGGTGGGTTGTGAGGATGTTTTTGAAGTCATGCAGTGTCATAAGAACATAAGAACATAAGAAATAGGAGCAGGAGGAGGCCAATCGGCCCCTCGAGCCTGCTCCACCATTCAATAAGATCATGGCTGATCTGATCCTAACCTCAAATCTAAATTCATGTCCAATTTCATGCCCGCTCCCCGTAACCCCTAATTCCCTTTACTTCTAGGAAACTGTCGATTTCTGTTTTAAATTTATTTAATGATGTAGCTTCCACAGCTTCCCGGGGCAGCAAATTCCACAGACCGACTACCCTCTGAGTGAAGAAGTTTCTCCTCATCTCAGTTTTGAAAGAGCAGCCCCTTATTCCAAGATTATGCCCCTTAGTTCTAGTTTCACCCATCCTTGGGAACATCCTTACCGCATCCACCCGATCAAGCCCCTTCACAATCTTATATGTTTCAATAAGATCGCCTCTCATTCTTCTGAACTCCAATGAGTAGAGTCCCAATCTACTCAACCTCTCCCCATATGTCCGCCCCCTCATCCCCAGGATTAACCGAGTGAACCTTCTTTGTACTGCCTCGAGAGCAAGTATGTCTTTTCTTAAGTATGGAGACCAAAACTGTATGCAGTATTCCAGGTGCGGTCTCACCAATACTTTATATAACTGCAGCAATACCTCCCTGTTTTTATATTCTATCCCCCGAGCAATAAAAGCCAACATTCCGTTGGCCTTCTTGATCACCTGCTGCACCTGCAAACTAACTTTTTGATTTTCTTGCACTAGGACCCCCAGATCCCTTTGTACTGCAGTACTTTCCAGTTTCTCGCCATTAAGATAATAACTTGCTCTCCGATTTTTCCTGCCAAAGTGCATAACCTCACATTTTCCAATATTGTATTGCATCTGCCAAATCTCCGCCCACTCACCCAGCCTGTCTATATCCCCTTGTAGGTTTTTTATGTCCTCCTCACTCTCTACTTTCCCTCCCATCTTTGTATCATCTGCAAACTTTGATATGTTACACTCGGTCCCCTCCTCCAAATCGTTAATATAGATTGTAAAGAGTTGGGGACCCAGCACCGACCCCTGCGGAACACCACTGGCTACAGGTTGCCAGTCCGAGAATGTACCATTTATCCCAACTCTCTGCTTCCTGTTAGATAACCAATCCTCCACCCATGCCAGAATATTACCCCCAATCCAGTGATTCTTTATCTTGAGCAATAATCTTTTATGTGGCACCTTGTCGCATGCCTTCTGGAAGTCCAAATACACTACGTCCACTGGTTCCCCTTTATCCACCCTGTACGTTATATCCTCAAAGAACTCAAGCAAATTTGTCAGACCTGACTTCCCCTTCGTAAAGCCATGCTGACTTTGTCCTATTAAATTATGTTTATCCAAATGTTCCGCTACTGTCTCCTTAATAATAGACTCCAAAATTTTACCCACCACAGATGTTAGGCTAACTGGTCTATAATTTCCAGCCTTCTGCCTACTACCCTTTTTAAATAAGGGTGTTACATTGGCAGTTTTCCAATCTGCCGGGACCTTTGCCGAGTCCAGAGAATTTTGGAAAATTATTACCAAAGCATCCACAATCCCTACTGCTACTTCCCTCAAGACCCTAGGATGTAAGCCATCAGGTCCAGGGGATTTATCCGCCTTGAGCCCATTAATTTACTGAGTACCAATTCCTTAGTGATTTTAATCGTATTTAGCTCCTCCACCCCTAGAGCCCCCTGTTTGTCCAGTGTTGGGATATTCTTAGTGTCCTCTACTGTAAAATATTTGTTCAGCATTTTTGCCATCTCCATGTTTCCCACCATTAATTTCCCGGTCTCATCCTCTAAAGGACCTACGTTTGCCTTAGCCGCCCTTTTTCTTTTTATATAACTGTAGAAACTCTTGCTATCTGTTTTTATATTTTTTGCTAATTTATTTTCATAATCTATCTTCCCTTTCTTAATCAATCCTTTCATTACTTTTTGCTGTCTTTTGAAGACTTCCCAATCCTCTATCCTCCCACTTTTGTCGAAGCAATGTGGTGGATTTTTGGCAGAGAATTTCAGAAAATGGGGCTGTGATAGGGAAGACCCTACCACTGGTGGTGGAGCAGAGGAAAGTCATCAGTAGACAGTAGTCCAGACTCAAAACAGCAGAGGGTATGAGCTGGGATGTAGGGCTAAAGGAGGTTGCACAGGTAGGGTGCAGCAAGGTCATGGAGGGATTTGAGGCGGAAGATGGGGATTTTGAGGTTGGGAACCAGTGGAAATTGACAAAGACAAGTGTAATAGGTGAATGGGTCTTAGTACGGGACAGGGTGGAAATGGTGGAGTTCTGGATAAGTTGTGTACTGTGGAGCTCGGTTAGGAAAGTGTTGGAGAGAACGAGCCTGGAAATAATGAAGGTATCAATAAGGATTTCAAGGGTGGTGAGGAACAGCTAGGGACAGAGGCAAGTGATGTTGTGGAAGTGGAACCAGATGGACTGGATGTGGGTTTGAATCTCAATTCAGGATTGAATAGGACCTAATGTTGTAGACTGTTGGGTGTTGACTGAGCAAGCAGTCGGGAGGAGAAAGGATGGAGAGTTCTGGTTAAAACTCTGACTTTGGTTTTTACAATATTTAGTTGGAGACATGACGTGTATATTTTTAGTTACTTCGTTGGTGTCAGCTTAGCTTTTGACAAAATGAGTGCTAAAATCCTAGGATTTTATCGGAGACCAGAAGCAGCACTACCCATCTCTGACACCATTTTGACAGATACTAAATACTGTGCTTTACACAGTATCAATTAGGTTCGGCTTAACTCATATGGCATGTGGAAGATGTATATTATTAGAAGAATTAAGAATACAAAGTAGTTAATTACCTTTTGGCCAATTAAGCCCTTTCTCTTCATACACACCTACAACATGGTAAATCTGTTGAGGGAAGGAAGCATCTATCCCCAAACCTTCTTTAAGATAAATCTCTGATTTTTTTTTCTGCAACTGACACAAAAGTCAATGAAAGCTCTGAAGCAGTAATCCGAGGACTCAGTAAATGATTGCACCAGCCAGTGTGTTGCTGATTTACAACTAGGAAGATCCCAGGTTTGCTCCCTGGTCTGTAATGAGTTGACTGATCGCAGCTAGAACAATTAGCCTCTGAGCTGGAGAAAACAGACCATGTTGATCCTCCTGATGGGAAATGAAACACGGACTCGGGGTGAGGAAAAGAAGCTGCTTGGCGGTGATGCTTCCAGTAGTTGAAGAGCCGAGGGGCGGGGCCGTCTCCTCGGGGCTGTGCCCAGGCCGGTGTGTCGGGGCGGGGCCGTCTCCTCGGGGCTGTGCCCAGGCCGGTGTGTCGGGGCGGGGCCGTCTCCTCGGGGCTGTGCCCAGGCCGGTGTGTCGGGGCGGGGCCGACACGGGGGAAGTCCGCGGCCGCTCGGGAGTTCACAGTTGGACGGGGGACGGAGCAGCTGAGCGGCGAGTGTGAGGCCTGTGGGACCGTGTCAGGTAGATGCAGGCTGGGTCGGCGGGGCAGTGCGGGCTCGGCTGGGGTGTGAGGGCCCCCGGGGGGCGGCTGACTGTTGGTTACTGGCTTCATTGGGCTGGGCGCTGGTTACCGGCCCCCCGGCCCCCCGGCCCCGGCCCGATATCTCTTGAAACAGTTACCG
This sequence comes from Heptranchias perlo, assembly GCF_035084215.1. Taxonomy (NCBI): domain Eukaryota; kingdom Metazoa; phylum Chordata; class Chondrichthyes; order Hexanchiformes; family Hexanchidae; genus Heptranchias; species Heptranchias perlo. The sequence goes on from NC_090336.1 coordinate 21,809,886, forward strand.
GGAGGCTCCACTCGGCGCTGGAGCCGCTCCCTGGCCTGTGAGGAGCTGCCGGGCCCGCGGGGTTTCCAGCACCTCAGTTATCATCAAAGCCCCGACTGGGACAAACTGTCCCCCCCCCGGGACAAACTGTGTTTCCCCCCCCCCCCCCCCCCCCGGGACAAACTGTGTTTCCCCCCCCCCCCCCACCCCTGGGACAAACTGTCCCCCCCCCCTCCCGGGACAAACTGTCCCCCCCCCCCCCTCCCGGGACAAACTGTCCCCCCCCCCCCCCCCCGGGACAAACTGTCCCCCCCCCCCCCCCCCCCCCGGGACAAACTGTCCCCCCCCCCCCCCCCCCGGGACAAACTGTCCCCCCCCCCCCCCCCCCCCAGGACAAACTGTCCCCCCCCCCCCCCCGGGACAAACTGTCCCCCCCCCCCCCCCCCCGGGACAAACTGTCCCCCCCCCCCGGGACAAACTGTCCCCCCCCCCCCCCCCCCCTCCCGGGACAAACTGTCCGTCTCCCCCCCCCCCCCCCCCCCCCACCTTTACTCAGAGTGTGGGATGTACTCCCATTCTCCCCCAGCTGTGATATCCCATCCTCTGTCCTGGTCACTGACTTCGGCATGTAACGCCTTCCCTGACGTACCAGCTGTCAGGTATCCTCTTCCACCCCCGATGACCTTGTGATAGTCCCACCCTACTCACTGTGGCATATCTTGCCCTTCTTAACTCACCCACTCTGGGATATTCCCATCTCATTCATCAGCTCTTGGATTTAATACCTCCCTCTTCACCAACTGTCGGATATCCCACTCCCTTTTCATTGACTTTGAGATATTGTACACCACCCTCTGCTCGCTGACAGAGATATTCCACCCTTCCCAACACTTCAACGGCAAGTGCTATCCCCCTCTCTGCTGCAAATGTGTTGGCATATTTTGCTACTCATTCTGTCCATGTGATTATCATGATCATTTCCACACTCTTCATCTGAGAAATCCCACCCTCCTGCACTGCCTATGTTTGAGAAACGCTGCCCACCCTATTGGTTATCTGTTTGTGGCATATCCTGGTTCGGTCAAATTCCTGCTGGGTCAGTTGGTTGGGCAGCATGGGGCAATGTTGGGTCAGTTGCTGTGGGCCTGCATTGGGCAATGTTGGGTCAGTTGGTTGGGCAGCATGGGGCAATGCTGGGTCAGTTGCTGTGGGCTGGTTGGTATGTGTCTGTACTATGGTGTTTGATATTAGTCAGTTTTTACAGTGAGTATTGTTTAACACCTGTAAAGTCATTAGAAACTATGTAACCAGTATGAGGAAGGAAATGGACGTCACATGCAGCTCCTGCTGGAGTCATGATTAGAAAATCTCAAAGGGCTTCTCACATCTACCAATTACTGTTCTCCTAAAACTAGAATCATGAGGCCCCTGGCAGGGCCTCAAGTCATGTGAGCATGATGGAGAGGAAAAGAACAGCTGGTCCATTGAGCATGTCCCATACAGTAATGGTGTAACTAAGCATCATGATCCCTAATGCCCCCCACCCTCACCATCAGCCACGTAACCTGCTGGGAGAGGCAAACAAACAGGTTTTAAAAAAGAACCCTAGGCCAATTCAGGGGAAAGTAAATCTGGAAATTCCTCCCTGTCCTTCGAAGCCGATCAAAACGAGTTTTAGGAGTCACACAGTGAGCATGAGCCACGTCTCCCAATACCTCACCTACCTTTTATATGCTGTGATATCAGTCCCACGCAGGAACTCGTCCAGCTCCCTTTTGAACGCTCGTCGTGAATCAGTACTCGCTGCATGAGCCGGCAACTTGTTCCAAAGGTTCTTGACCCTCAGCAAAAAGAAAAGCCTTCTGACCTCTAACCTAGTTTTATGTTTACCTAACTTATATGCACATCCCCTGGTTCTCCCTGACCTATTTAATTCAAATAGTCTATCCACATGGTCATGATCTAGTCCCTTTATGATTTTAAAGGTCTCAATCAAATCTCCCTAGAGTCTATGCTTTTCTAGAGTAAAATGACTCCATAAGCCTGTCGTTATAATTAAGGGCTTTCAAGCTAGGTATGAATCTAGTGGCCCTCCTTTGAAACTTTTTTAGGGCCTTTATGTCACCCACCATGTGAGGGGACCAAAACTGGACGCTAAATGAGACCTAACCAAAATCTTGTACAAGCACAATGTAGTGCCTTTTGCTTAATGTTGGATCATCCTCGCAATACATCCTAATACTCTGTTTGTTTTTGCTATAGCCTCACAGCACTGGTCATGAACCTTTACAGACTCGTGCGCTAACACCTGGGTCTCTATCCTGCTCAACAGACTTGTTCAGAGCCCTGCATGGTATACACATGCTTGACGGTAGCCTTGTCCATGTACACAACACTACATTCATCTATACTAAATGTCATCTGCCAGATGCGGGCCCATTCCCCCATCGCGTCCAGATCTGATGTAGCTGTTTATTCTCATCCAAGATTCTAACACTCGCGCAATTCTTTGTATCGTCCATGAACTTGTGGCAGGTTCCCCCAATGCCTTCGTCCAGATGATTAATGAAGCAATGGACATGACACCGATCACTATATTCATGCCTCGGAGTGCCTCAAATTTGCCATTTTCTCTGTGGCCGCGAGCTAGCAATGGCTATTTTTATACTTTTTTTAAAAAAAGTCCCAATTGTGTCTTGAGCGAATGTTAAATTGTGCTGTTTTGGGGGGAGGAGTAGATTTTTTGACTAAAGTCAAATTAATTACAAATGATTGTGTCTGCTTATTATCCGCAGCATGAACACGAAGTATCTATAACAGAGGCTGTGAACAAGATTACAGAGGCTGCAAATTGTAACTTTTGCCACTGTGTTTTCCTAGTGCTGCTGTACACTTTTCTGCTGAAAAGTATTCACGCGCCCTTGCAATGTCGCTGCCGACGCTCCCAGAATCATGTAGCCATGTGCTGGCTGAGCTGGACTCACTGGATCCCCTGTTGTCTGCCCTCCGGCTAGATTCGAACAGACTGAAGGTGAGTGAGACTAGGGCACACGCAACACAGCTCATTAAATTAAAGGGCTGAGGTTTTATATTTTTGTGGGAGGGAGGTTATGTGGGTATTTTGATCCAAGACTAAGCTGCTTTGAAGTGTTCAGGTTGTTGGGTAATACAGAGGTCTGTTTTGTGTTGCTGTGGTTCTGGGTTTTTGTCAGTAGTGGCTCTCAGGAAACAATGGGAATTATAGAGCTCCACTTAGAGAGACACAGTGGAGCAGCATTTCAATCCACTCACAGGTGCTCCTGTTACAGAGGAGGATGAGTATGGAGTACTGTACCCTCCTGTTATAGGTGAAGAGTGGCATGTTAAACTGAACGCATTCCACTCTGCCATTGGTGTGTATGTACAATGCAGCCTGCTGTTACAGGCAAAGATGCGTGAACCACATTTCTCCAGTTAAAGATATGATTGTGACATGGGTTGGTAATTGGTCAGGAGGTAGGAGGCAGAGAGTAGGGATAAAGTGTTTGTTCTCTGATTGACGAGGTGTGACGAGTGGTGTTCCCGAGGGATCTGTCTAGGGCCTCAGCTTTTCACCATATATATTAATGACTTGGATGAAGGAGTAGAGAGTTGTATATCCAAGTTTGCAGATGACCCTAAGTTAGGAGGTACAGTAAGTTGTTTGGATGGGAGCAGGAAGTTACAAAGGAACATGGTCGGATTAGGTGGACAAAACTGTGACAGATGTGGGGGAAGTGTGAGGTTATCCACTTTGGATTGGAGAAAGGCAAATCAGAACATTTTCTTAATGGGGGGGAAAAAACTAGGAGCTGTGGAGGAGCAATGGGATTTAGATGTCCAGGTACGCAAATCACTAAAAAGCTAGTGCACAGGTCCAAAAAGTAATCATAAAGGTATATGGAATGTTTGCCTTTATCTCAAGGGGGCTTGAATACAAAAGGGTGGAAGTTATGCTCAGTTGTACAGAACCTTGGTCATATCCTATCTTGAGTACTGTGTTCCGTTTTGGGCACCAAACCTCAGGAAGGATATATTGCCACTGGAAGGGGTACAGCGCACAATCATCAGAATGATACCGGGGGTACCATTTATGAGAGGTTGCGTAAACATGGCTTGCATTGCCTTGAGTTTAGAAGGTTGAGGGGTGATCTAATCGAGATATTTAAAGTGATAAAGGGGATCGATAGGGTGGATACAGAGAATCTATTTCCTTTGGTGGGGGAATCCATAACAAGGGGACAAAATCTTAAAATGGAGCTAAGCCATTTAGGAGTGAAATCAGGAAGCATTTTTTACGCAAAGGGTAGTGGAAATCTGGACCTCCTTTCCCTAAAGGCAATGGATGCTGGGTCAATTGAAATTTTCAAGACTGAGATTGATAGATTTTTGTTAGGTAAGGGTATCGAGGAACATGGGTCAAAGGCATGTAAATGGAGTTGAGGCGCAGATCAGCCATGATCTAATTGAATGTCCTGAGTTATCTGATCTCAGCCCAAGACAGGGAAAGGGGTACTACAATTGACTTGAGTACCTCTGGACCAGGGAGCGGAAATTCTACCTGCTCCTGAATGTTGTCCCTGCTGGAAACTGCTTGAGTGTGGACTACGGCTGAGAACTGGAGTAGGTTTGGCTGTGATGTACCCGTGGTGCAATAGCTATTGTCGTCTGTGTTGAACGCATGAAACATGGCTGGGTATTGGAGGCTTTACCAACGCTCTTGGAACTGTACCTGAGCAACTGTTGACAATTTTGGGGGGAGGGGATAGAAATTTGGAACAAATCCTGAACTGGTGCAAACTAGTCACAGACTGAGGGTAAGTTTCAGAGATTGAGCGGAGTGAGATTTTTCTATCGTCCAAAACTACATCTTTAATGAGTAATAGGGACAGGTTGACATGAAGAGAGGGTTGGAAAGTACAGTCAATATGATGGGTAGTGGAATTAATAATAGACGATTTTGACATTGTGGCTGTGGAAATATTAAAACATTGGTTTGAAGGATCCTGTCTTTTCTCAGTGTACGTGTTTGTCAGTGTCCCGGAAGTGGCTGGCACTGGGCAGCTCGGCTGGGGGACTACATCTCATTCAGAAGGAAGGCTGGAAGCAGAGGCTGATGTTAACGCACAAGGTGAGCGCGGGAAAAGGTTAAACATACGAACAGTAATGGACAGGAAAAGACACTCTGGTCCATCTAGCCTGTCCCACACAATTGTGATACCTTATGTATCACAATGTATACACACTCCACCCCACATAACTTAAAAAGGGTGAAGCACAGGTCTGGTTTCTTAGGATCCTGTGTATATTGTGTGTGACGTCAGAGAAATGCAGAATTATTAAATGTTTGTGTATCATCTTGCAGAACCCATTCTAACACGGCCAAGGCCGAATCAGAAGTACAGTGAAGTATCTGGGCCTATGTGAACTCCTGCATTGTCTTTGCCTCCCCGATAGCTCCTTTAATAAGTGCAGTGCGTAACTGAGCCACACAGACCAGAGGCCCCAGTTCTGTCCTCGATTTATACTGAATCTGCTGGTTTCAACCAGGTGAGCAGTTGGAGTGCTACAATTGGACTTAGCACCTCTAGGTTAGTGAGGGCAAAAATCAACCAGGATTCCTGCTGCTCTTCACGCTATCAGATGACTTCTACAAGAAAATGTTCTCTTGTGGATGTTGTGTGAAGATAGAATCGGGCTCAGCTGTGATGTCCTCCATGGTTGAATAGCCTGCCAACACTCACTGGCTGGGTTCAAACATGAAGAATGGCCACTTGGGTGAGGTATTGCTGCCTTTGGAACTGCACCCCAGCGAGTATCCACTAGGGTCACTGGTAGCACTCTTGCTTTTAAACAAGAAGGTCACAGGCTCAAACTCTAAGATTTGAGCACCTAATCTAGGTTGCTACTTCAATGCAATACCAAGGGAGTGCTTTAATGTTGGAGCTGCTGCCTTTCTGATGAGACATTAAACTAAGGCCCCATCTACTTGTTCAGGTGGATGTAAAAGATAGGCAAAATGGAAAGGGGGGGGGGGTAGCCGTGATAATAAAGGATGAGATAAAGTCAGTAGTGAGAAAGGATCTTAGTTCAGAAAATCAGGATTTAGAATCAGTATGGGTGAAGCTAAGAAATAACAAGGGGCAGAAAACACTGGTGGGAGCAGTTTACAGGCCCCTTATCATTTGTTATAGTGTTGGACAGCATATAAATCAGGAAATTAGAGGAGCATGTAATAAGGGTAATGCAATAATCATGGGGGACTTTAATCTTCATATAGACTGGGCAAATCAAATTGGCAAAAGTAGTTTGGAGGAAGAGTTCATGGAATGCACTGGAGACAGTTTCCTAGAATAATAGGTCAAGGAACCAACTAGGGAAACAGGCTATTTTCGATCTTGTCTTGTGTAATGAGACAGGGTTAATTAGTAATCTTATAGTAAAGGGTCCTCTGGGGAAGAGTGGTCTTAATATGATAGAATTTCATATTGAGTTTGAGAGTGATGTAGTTAAGTCCGAAGCTCGGGTCTTAAAATTATCAAAGCCAATTACGGAGGTATGATGGGTGAGTTGGTTAAGGTTGATTGGAAAATTAGATTAAAAGATATGATGGTAGATAAGCAATGGTGAACATTTAAAGAAATAATTTATAATTCTCCACGAATGTACATTTCCTTGAGGAATAAAAATACCATGGGAAAAGTGATCCATCTGTGGCTAACTGGAGAAGTTAGGGATAGTATTAGATTAAAAGAAGAGGCTTACAAAGTTGCCAAAAAGAGTAGTAAGCCTGAAGATTGGGAGGGTTTTAGAAATCAGCAAAGGATGACCAAGAAACTGATAAAGAGGAAGAAAATAGAATAGGAGAGTAAACTAGCAAGAAATATAAAAACAGATTGTAAGAGCTTCTACAAGTATGTAAAAAGGAAGAGATTAGCAAAAGTGAACGTGGGTCCCTTAGAGGCAGAGACAGGAGAAATTATAATGGGGAATAAGGAAATGGCAGAGATGTTAAACAAATATTTTGTATCTGTCTTCACAGTAGAAGACACAAAACATATACCAGAAATAGTTGTAAACAATTTTACAACACCAAGTTATAGTCCAACAATTTTATTTTAAAATCCACAAGCTTTCGGAGGCTTCCTCCTTCCTCAGGTGAATGTGGAAATGAAATCCTCGAACCTATTGCATTTATAAATCACAGAACAATGCCTGGTGATTACAGACAGTCTTTTCAACTGCCCGTTGCCAAGGCAACCAAAGTGTTCAGACAGACAGGTGTTACCTACAGGGCCACCGAATATACAAACGGCCCGAACTAAAAAAACAGATGATGTGGAGATGCCAATTAAGAAAAAAACAGAGCGAGAGAGGCAGAAACATAGAAACATCCAGAAGGAAAAGACAGCAATTGACCCGTTATATTAAAAACAGATAACATTTGTTCGCTGGTGGGGTAACGTGTAGCGTGACATGAGCCCAAGATCCCGGTTGAGGCCGTCCTCATGGGTGCGGAACTTGGCTATCAATTTCTGCTCGACGATTTTGCGTTGTCGAGTGTCTCAAAGGCCGCCTTGGAGTACGCTTACCTGAAGGTCGGTGGCTGAATGTCCTTGACTGCTGAAGTGTTCCCCGACTGGGAGGGAACCCTCCTGTCTGGCGATTGTTGCGCGGTGTCCGTTCATCCGTTGTCGCAGCGTTTGCATGGTCTCGCCAATGTACCATGCTCTGGGGCATCCTTTCCTGCAACGTATGAGGTAGACAACGTTGGCCGAGTCACAGGAGTATGAACCATGCACCTGGTGGGTGGTGTCCTCTTGTGTGATGGTGGTATCTGTGTCGATGATCTGGCATGTCTTGCAGAGGTTACCGTGGCAGGGTTGTGTGGTATCGTGGACGCTGTTCTCCTGAAAGCTGGGTAATTTGCTGCGAACGATGGTCTGTTTGAGGTTGGGTGGCTGTTTAAAGGTGAGTAGTGGAGGTGTGGGGATGGCCATAGCGAGGTGTTCGTCGTCATTGATGACATGTTGAAGGCTGCGGAGAACATGGCGTAGTTTCTCCGCTCCGGGGAAGTACTGGACGGCGAAGGGTACTCTGTTGGTTGCGTCTTCTGAGGAGGTCTATGCGATTTTTTGCTGTGGCCCGTCGGAACTGTCGATCGATGAGTCGAGCGTCATATCCCGTTCTTACTAGGGCGTCTTTCAGCGTCTGTAGGTGTCCATCGCGTTCCTCCTCGTCTGAGCAGACCCTGTGTATTCGCAGGGCCTGTCCTTGGGGATGGCCTCTTTGACGTGGTTAGGGTGGAAGCTGGAAAAGTGGAGCATCGTGAGGTTGTCCGTGGGCTTGCGGTAGAGTGAGGTGCTGAGGTGCCCGTCTTTGATGGAGATTCGTGTGTCCAAGAAAGAAACTGATTCTGAGGAGTAGTCCATGGTGAGCTTGATGGTGGGATGGAACTTTTTAATGTTATTGTGTAGTCTCTTTAGTGATTCTTCGCCGTGGGTCCATAGAAAGAAAATGTCGTCGATGTATCTGGTGTATAGTGTTGGTTGGAGGTCCTATGCAGTGAAGAAGTCCTGCTCGAACTTGTGCATGAAAATGTTGGCGTATTGGGGTGCGAATTTGGTCCCCATGGCTGTTCCGTGTGTTTGGGTAAAGAACTGGTTATCGAAGGTGAAGACATTGTGATCCAGGATGAAGCGGATGAGTTGTAGGATGGCGTCTGGAGATTGGCTGTTGTTGGTGTTGAGTATTGATGCTGTCGCAGCGATGCCGTCATCGTGGGGGATACTGGTGTAGAGTGCCGAGACGTCCATCGTGGTGAGAAGTGTTCCTGGTTCAACTGGTCCGTGGGTACTGAGTTTTTGTAGGAAGTCTGTAGTGTCGCGACAGAAGCTGGGGGTTCCCTGTACGATGGGTTTCAGGATGCCCTCGACGTATCCAGAGAGGTTCTCACACAGGGTTCCGTTGCCTGATACGATAGGACGTCTGGGTGTATTGGCTTTGTGTATCTTTGGGAGGCAGTAGAAGTCTCCCACGCGGGGAGAACGTGGGATGAGAGCGCGTAGGATGCTTTGAAGGTCTGGATCGAAGGTCTTGATCAGTTTGTTGAGCTGGTGAGTGTGTTCTTTGGTCGGATCTGCGGGTAACCGTCTGTAGTGTTCCTGGTTGTCCAGTTGTCGGTATGCTTCTTTGTATACCGACAACTGGTGCCGTAAGGTTCAGTGCTTGGGCCTCAGCTGTTTACAATTTGCATCAATGACTTAGATGATGGGACCGTGTGTAATGTATCCAAGTTTGCTGACGATATAACGCTAAGTGGGAAAGTAAGTTATGAGGAGGATGCAAAGAGGCTGCAAAGGGATCAGGTTAAGTGATTAGTCAAGAAGGTGGCAAATGGAGTATAATGTGGGGAAATGTGAAATTATCCACTTTGGTAGGAAGAATAGAAAAGCAAAATATTTTTTAAAAGGTGAGAGACTAGTAAATGTTGGTATTCAGAGGGATTTGGGTGTCCTTGTACACGAATCACAGAAAGTTAACATGCAGGTACAGCAAGCAATTAGGAAGGCAAATGGTATGTTAGACTTTATTGGAAGGGGGTTGGAGTATAGGAGTAGGGAGGTCTTGCTACAATTACATAGGGCTCTAGTGAGACCACACCTGGAGTACTGTGTACAGTTTTGGTCTCCTTACCTAAGGAAGGTTATACTTGCCTTAGAGGGGATGAAGGATCACTAGATTGATTCCTGGGATGAGAGGGTTGTCCTATGGGGAGAGATTGAGTAGAATGGGCCTATGCTCTCTAGAGTTTAGAAGAATGAGAGGTGATCTTATTGAAATGTATAAAATTCTTAGAGGGCTTGACAGGGTAGATGCTGAGAGGCTGTTTCCCCTGGCTGGAGAGTCTAGAACTAGGGGGCATAGTCTCAGGATAAGGGGTCAGCCATTTGGGATCGAGATGAGGAGGAATTTCTTCACTCAGAGGGTCGTGAATCTTTGGAATTCTCTACCCCAGTGGGCTGTGAATGCTGAGTCATTGAGTCTATTCAAAACTGAGATTGATAATTTATGGACACTAAGGCAATCAAGGGATATGGGGAGAGGCTGGGAAAGCACATTGGCCCAAACCCTAAATTTTGAGTGGGTGCAGTTGGTGCAGTCTGTTCCCCATTTTCTCCCAACTGCCTTGAGCAGCATTTTTCCTCCAACTACTGGAAAACTGCATGGGGACAAACGGAGAAAGCTAAACAATAATATAAAAGCTAAAAAAAAAGGGCTGGGGCCTTGGAGAAGTTGTACATCGGCATATGAATGATATGAACTTCTAATAAACTTTCTGTCCTTCAGGAAGGAGCTCTCACTCATGTTACTTGCTGTCAGCATGATGAGGACTATGTTGCTGTAGCAACTAGGTAAGGGGACTTTATTATTAGACTTTCAATTCTGGATTCTTCCTGTACTCTGTAGCAGCCTCTGTTTTTTCACTCTTTCTATAGAGATAGTGTAATGGTAATGTTACTTTTTCGTTTCCTTTAACTTTTTTTCATTCTAGATATGTTTTCCTTCCATATTTCATACCACTTTTGTCGGTTCCCTATGTCCAAGAAAGGGTTTTCACTTGCCCTGATATCCAGCTAAAATTTGTAGCATGCCCAGGTAACTAGCCCATGCCTTCATTGAATCCTCATAGTGTTCAGAAAGCGGCAGAATAAACACTACACTAAACCTTGCCCTGGGCTTTAACTGACATATTTATTATAGTTCTAGAATAAGCCAGTAGTAGTAACACATTTTTACAGTAAATGTTAAGCTTAGCATTAGTTCATAATAAATAATTCATAACATGTTAAACAGAGGTAATTTTATTATATAGTGGTTATTTTTTTTCTCTCTCATTATCTACTAAAGCTCTCTAGTCTGACTAACTTTCTTGAAAGCTTCCAGGCACACACACTGATTTGGTTAAAAAAAAAAATTGATAAATACCTTCAAAACAGTGACTGGGACCCAGTCAACTTAAATCATTGTCAATTCAAAGGAGTTGAAGAAATCACACGCATTGTTTGTATTTAAATTAAATGGCTTAACTCCTCCCTCAGGTTAGCCAAATAACAACCAGCTAACTGTTGAAACAAATGCAACAAGTTAAGCTGGGATATGATTTCTGAGTGAAGCTGGTTTTTAATCCCTTATGTACCATGACAGAAATAATGAAGCTCATACCACGCTAAATCTTGGGCAGAAATGCTTCATTTTTGTCATAGAATCATACAGCACAGATGGCGGCAATTTGGCCCATCGTGCCTCTGCCGGCTCTTTAAAAGAGCTGTCCAATTTGTCCTACACCGCTGCTCTTTCCCCATAGTCATAGTGTGTGTACAAAGCCTTTATTTACTGGATAACAGAGTACGGTATGTAAGACTGTGTACAGAGTAATGCACGCTATAGAAATAGACTTTGTGTGTACCTCTCAAATGTGCTGTTTTAATTGGGATGGCCCAATGTTAAGTAGCAGCAGTGGACGCAAATCTGGTGTTTGAAAATCATTGATTTGCTCGCTTTACAGGAACCACATTTACCCCCAAGCATCAGCAGAATTCCACCTGTTCAAATCTGTGCAAATTGAAAGATATGACTTCACATAACTGAGTGATGTGCCCATCGTAAGATGTATACTGGGCGATGCCCTATTGCAGAGAAAGAGATCCGCATAAAGGGAATTGCAGAGAGAGCAAGAATGCTTGTGCTGAGTGATGCATAATGCCGAGGGAAATCTTTTACCTACTGGGAAATGCACACTATAGAGAGAAATGCTCTGTGTACTGGGTGATTTGTTGTTGGTCTCCATTAAATAATTTCCTAGGGTGACAAAGTCTCATTATTTTATCCTTTTGTTTTCTTTGTTCAGCCAGGGTCATGTGATTGTGTGGGAGCTGCATCAGGAGCGGCGTGGGAAACCTGAGCGTATTTACGTGTCATCGGAACACAAAGGCAGACAGGTCACGGCTCTCTGCTGGGACACGACTGCTCTCCGTGTCTTTGTGGGAGACAATCTGGGAAAAGTTTCCGGCCTGAAGGTTAATTCCTCCAAACAGGGAAAGGTCTGTGATTTTTTTTTTACTGTCTGTACCCCTTCTATGTTTGTGCATAATGTGGTGGTAGAGAGGGATGAACAAACCACCATACTGGGACATACACTGCACCCAACATGCATGGCCTAACATTATTCCTCACATTTCTAAAGGACTCCCCAATGGCTCAGTTGGTAAATACGAGGTGTAACTGAGCCATACAGACCAGCAGGCCGTGGAGTTAATTTCTGGTGTGTGTTGTTAGCTAGTCTCAGCTGGGTGCTACAATTGACCTCAGAACCCCTGAGTTAGGGAGGAGAAAATCAGCAAGAGATTCTACTCCTGCCTGCTATCCAGTGACTCCTGCTGGAAAGTACATGTATGTAGACATTGGTGGAAGATGCAATTAAGTTATGTGGTGACACCTCCAGTTTGAAGAGCCTGCCAGCATTTACGTTGAGGCTTACATGAAGAATGGCCACTTGAGTAAGGTTTTGGAGGGTGACTGCATTTAGAATAGTACCCCAGCAAGGAATTGGTGCATTCAGGACAGGAAGGGAAAAAAAATTGGTAAGATGAGAACCAGCAGCAGTTGGGCACTATTGGTGCCGACTGTGCTGGGGCTAGATGTAGCTGTACCAATGACAGGATGGGGCTCATTGGGTTGGACTATAGTCTAGCTAAGCATGATTAGGCTCAGTCTCGACTGGGCCATGTGTTAATGGATGGGATAGTGATTGGCACATGACAGCTGTGGTTTCTCTGATTAATAGACAGTTATGAAGATGGGTGTATGTGTAGTGAATGTGGACAAGTGTTTCCACAGGGCAGTTGCCTTGCCTGTGCCAGTGTGTGTGGAGGGAATTTGCAAGGATGTGTGCGCATTGTTATTAATGTAGTGTAGACTGTTGGTCAGTGTGATCTGTAATGTTGCTGTTATTCTCCGCTTGAATTATGGGCCTTTTTTAAAATTGAGACACCTAGGTGAAGGGCCAAGGCACAGAGTGTAGGACACTACCAAGGTGGAAAAGAATATAATTGAAGAAACAATGAGGTAATGAAGAAGTGGCGATTAGGCAATGCCAAGCTTGAGTCTTAAAAGTCAGTAAGAAGAAGGGAAGACAGAGAGAGGTTTTACATAATTTGTTTCTGGGAAAGAATGAGTTAGAATAAGAGATAGAATCATAGAAGTTACAACATGGAAACAGGCCCTTCGGCCCAACATGTCCATGTCGCCCAGTTTATACCACTAAGCTAGTCCCAATTGCCTGCACTTGGCCCATATCCCTCTATACCCATCTTACCCATGTAACTGTCCAAATGCTTTTTAAAAGACAAAATTGTACCCGCCTCTACTACTGCCTCTGGCAGCTCGTTCCAGACACTCACCACCCTTTGAGTGAAAAAATTGCCCCTCTGGACCCTTTTGTATCTCTCCCCTCTCACCTTAAATCTATGTCCCCTCGTTATAGACTCCCCTACCTTTGGGAAAAGATTTTGACTATCTACCTTATCTATGCCCCTCATTATTTTATAGACTTCTATAAGATCACCCCTAAACCTCCTACTCTCCAGGGAAAAAAGTCCCAGTCTATCTAACCTCTCCCTATAAGTCAAACCATCAAGTCCCGGTAGCATCCTAGTAAATCTTTTCTGCACTCTTTCTAGTTTAATAATATCCTCTCTATAATAGGGTGACCAGAACTGTACACAGTATTCCAAGTGTGGCCTTACTAATGTCCTGTACAACTTCAACAAGACATCCCAACTCCTGTATTCAATGTTCTAACCAATGAAACCAAGCATGCCGAATGCCTTCTTCACCACCCTATCCACCTGTGACTCCACTTTCAAGGAGCTATGAACCTGTACTCCTAGATCTCTTTGTTCTATAACTCTCCCCAACGCCCTACCATTAACGGAGTAGGTCCTGGCCCGATTCGATCTACCAAAATGCATCACCTCACATTTATCTAAATTAAACTCCATCTGCCATTCACCGGCCCACTGGCCCAATTTATCAAGGTCCCGTTGCAATCCTAGATAACCTTCTTCACTGTCCACAATGCCACCAATCTTGGTGTCATCTGCAAACTTACTAACCATGCCTCCTAAATTCTCATCCAAATCATTAATATAAATAACAAATAACAGTGGACCCAGCACCGATCCCTGAGGCACACCGCTGGTCACAGGCCTCCAGTTTGAAAAACAACCCTCTACAACCACCCTCTGTCTTCTGTCGTCAAGCCAATTTTGTATCCAATTGGCTACCTCACCTTGGATCCCATGAGATTTAACCTTGTGTAACAACCTACCATGCGGTACCTTGTCAAAGGCTTTGCTAAAGTCCATGTAGACCACGTCTACTGCACAGCCCTCATCTATCTTCTTGTTTACCCCTTCAAAAAACTCAATCAAATTCGTGAGACATGATTTTCCTCTCACAAAACCATGCTGACTGTTCCTAATCAGTCCCTGCCTCTCCAAATGCCAGTAGATCCTGTCTCTCAGAATACCCTCTAACAACTTACCCACTACAGATGTCAGGCTCACCGGTCTGTAGTTCCCAGGCTTTTCCCTGCCGCCCTTCTTAAACAAAGGCACAACATTTGCTACCCTCCAATCTTCAGGCACCTCACCTGTAGCTGTCGATGATTCAAATATCTCTGCTAGGGGACCCGCAATTTCCTCCCTAACTCCCATAACGTCCTGGGATACATTTCATCAGGTCCCGGAGATTTATCTACCTTGATGCGCGTTAAGACTTCCAGCACCTCCCTCTCTGTAATATGTACACTCCTCAAGACATCACTATTTATTTCCCCAAGTTCCCTAACATTCATGCCTTTCTCAACCGTAAATACCGATGTGAAATATTCATTTAGGATTTCACCCATCTCTTGTGGTTCCGCACATAGATGACCTTGTTGATCCTTAAGAGGCCCTACTCTCTCCCTAGTTACTCTTTTGCCCTTTATGTATTTGTAGAAGCTCTTTGGATTCTCCTTTGCCTTATCTGCCAAAGCAATCTCATGTCCCCTTTTTGCCCTCCTGATTTCTCTCTTAACTCTACTCCAGCAATCTCTATACTCTTCAAGGGATCCACTTGATCCCAGCTGTCTATGCATGTCATATGCCTCCTTCTTCTTTTTGACTAGGGCCTCAACCTCCCGAGTCATCCAAGGTTCCCTACTTCTACCAGCCTTGCCCTTCACTTTATAAGGAATGTGCTTACCCTGAACCCTGGTTAACACACTTTTGAAAGCCTCTCACTTACAAGACGTCCCTTTGCCTGCCAACAGACTCTCCCAATCAACTTCTGAAAGTTCCTGTCTAATACCATCAAAATTGGCCTTTCCCCAATTTAGAATTTTAACTTGTGGGCCAGACCTATCATTCTCCATAGCTATCTTAAAACTAATGAAATTATGATCACTGGTCCCAAAGTGATCCCTCACTAACACTTCTGTCACCTGCCCTTCCTTATTTCCCAAGAGGAGGTCAAGTTTTGCCCCCTCTCTAGTCGGGCCATCCACATACTGAATGAGAAATTCCTCCTGAATACACTCAACAAATTTCTCTCCATCCAAGCCCCTAATGCTATGGCTGTCCCAGTCAATGTTGGGAAAGTTAAAGTCCCCTACTATTACCACCCTATTTTTCTTGCAGCTGTCTGTAATCTCCTTACATATTTGCTCCTCAATTTCCCGTTGACTATTTGGGGGTCTGTAGTACAATCCTCTCAAAGTGATCTCTCCCTTCTTATTTTTCAGTTCTACCCATATAGACTCAGTGGGCGAACCCTCGGATATATCCCCTCTCACTACTGCCGTGATGTTCTCCCTAATCAAGAACGCAACTCCTCCTCCTCTCTTACCTTCATGATAAATGGAGCCAGGACTCGGAGGATGCAAGAGTGCAGAGTAGCGATCACTACAGCAGTACCAATAAAATAGATGTACCAATAGTAGTAGTACTAATAAAATAGTAGTACAAATAAAATAAGCCAAGAGAGAGGCTGGAGATGAGAAAAGGAAAGGCTGTTAGTCCAGGAATTTACTCTGCAATTTAAGTTCATGATAAATGGAGCCAGGACTCGGAGGATGCAAGAGTGCACAGACTTGCTGTTGCATGGGCTATGCTGAGCCACTTTATTGATTGTTTTCTCATTCTGTCTCAGGCTGCTGCATTTGTGATGTTTCCAGTTCAGGTGATTACAACAGTGGACTCGCGAGTGGTGCAGCTTGACTATCTGGAGGGCAGGCTACTGGTCTCTTCTCTCACTCGCTGCTATCTGTGTGACACCGACAGGTATTTGCCAGTATTTCTCACACATTGGGACCTTGATTATCTGCGCTGTGATTTTGGGCTAGTTGACTTCTCTCATGTTCTTAGCATGGAACCTGCCTGCTTATCAGCTCTGTTGATTTTAAAGTCGGAAGCTCTGCTGGGATCAGTGCTATGGAAGCTGATAAGATTGCTGGAGGTGAGCTCATGCCACCTTCATCTCTGCTTCTGGGGGTTGCAGTTTTTGCTGCCTCTCTCTAGTATATGGCAGGTCTGCTGGCTGGAGTTGCAGGGGGTGCATGGGGGAGATGCAGATCATCTGATTAATCAACTGTTGTGGCGCCTGTTGATCTTGCCAGCAGGAGTAATAGAGATGAGTATTGCCGGTGAGTAGGAGGGAAATTGCGGAATAGTTGGGCAGTGTACATTAACTTGGGGGATCTCGATTATCCACCAATTTCTATTATCTGCTGGGGAAAGAAGAGAAAGAGGCAATGCTTCAGTGTATTACAACCATCCTGCTCACTCCTTATGGTCCTTTTCTTTTTTAAAAAAAAACAACAAAAAAACTTTTTCCCACCTGTACCCCTCCACCCAATTTTCCCTCCAGGCGGTGCCAATTCTTGCTAGGATATGAGCACCAACCACCCTTCAGTACTTCATCCATTCTTCACGTCTGAACCTACATGGATAATGTTGGAGGTTATTTAACCTTGGAGGGAATCACATCAGTCTGATCATGTCCATACCTGGTCTACATAGGTAACTGCACTTTTCAGCAAGGTTAACAGGTTAATGTTCAAGAGCGAAAAACTTAACCAGTGTTCTTCCGTGTCTCCCTCCACCCCCCTCCACGCCCCCCCCCCCCCCCCCCCCCCGCCAACTTCCCCAAATCAAGGACACTGAGGCCAATTGTAACTTTCCTGTTGCCTGAGCTGAGATCAGTTCACTCATCACAGACCAGGAATTGAACCTGCAAACTTCCTTGTCTGCAGGGCTATGTATTTAACCAATGTTTTATGTAGATTATTCCAGCTGTGATGGTCACACTATATTGCCAGTTGCTTAAGGTGGTTCATTGGAAGAGAAACTCAAACTGTATCTTATGGCTAAGAGTTTATGGCTTCAGCCAAAAATAATAGATATTATCAATTTATTAAAATTCTGAAGATATTTTTCATAAGCAGTTGAGACTGTGTTGCTCTTTTACTTTGTCAGACGGACACGGGACTGACCAACTCTCCTGTGTTCAGTGTCAGATCCTTGCGTGAGATCATGACTTCCCACCATTTCTCCTATTCAGGGCCTTGATCTGACTCGTGTATGCAAGGTGCTGGTAATTCCAGTTTTCTCTCTCTGGAGAAGCCTTACTTTTAACGCAGGCCTTTCCCTACCACTTTGGATGCTGGAATAGTTCTATCTCCATAGTATTGTCTTGCTTTCACTCTACAAGTAGGGGAAGAAAGAGAAAGCTCTATTAAATTCGCAGTGCCAGTGAAATAAGGAGGAGGAGACAGTTTAAGTAAGAGTGGTGCTGATATAAACTGATTGTGCACCGGCTGAGGGCTTGTAACCTTACTGGATGGGTAATATCTACAATCATTATACAGTCAATAAAACTGTGAAGAGATTGGCATAATCAGGTCTACTTTATCAATTTTTCTTGCATGGCAGAGAGAAGTTCTGGAAAATTGGGAACAAGGAGCGAGATGGAGAATTCGGAGCCTGTTTCTTACCAGGAGCAAAGAACGTTGGATCCCTGCAGCCACTGATATTCTGTGCACGCCCTGGTTCACGGATGTGGGAGGTGAACTTTGAGGGGGAGGTGTTGAGCACGCACCAATTCAAACAGTTATTGGCATCTCCTCCACTTCCCATCATCACTTACAGGTATCCAGTTGCATGTCTGGCATGTGTCTCCTTCATTCGCTATCATTGCTTATAAGAACATAATAAATGTTATGGCTGAGAAAAGGCCATTCAGCCCTCCAAAGCTCATCCCTCAAGTATTCTAGCTGTCTTAGCCAGGCATCCAGCTGTGTTTTGAATGCCCCTAAAATCTGTGCCTCTACCACTCTGGCCGATTATTTTAGACATTTCTACTGGCACGCTGTAGTATGTCTCCCATGCTCCCTGTCATTACTCACCATATGCTGTTGTCTGTCTCATTTACTCGCTGCCAATACTGAAAGTCCCGATGTTCTCACAGGCACAGTGTTGTGTGTCTCCTTCACTGCCTGCCATTTCTTTCGGGTGTTCCCTATAGAAACATAGGAACAGGAGTAGACTGTTCAGCCGTTGGAGCCTTTTCTGCCATTCATATAGATCACAGCTGATCTGTACCTCAACTCCATTTACCCGCCATTGTTCCATATCCAGATACCCTTATCGAACAAAAAGCTATTGCTCTCGGTCTTGAAAATTTCAATTGACCCAGGATCCACAGCCTTTTGAGGGAGAGTGTTTCGGATTTCTGCTACCCTTTTGTATGGAAAAAGTGCGTCCTGACTGTCCTAGCTGTAATTTTAAGATTGTGCCCCCTTGTTTTGGATTCCCCCACCTGAAGGAATAGATTCTCTATAAATACCCGATTGAATCCCTTAATCATTTTAAAGACCTCGATCAGATCAACTCTCAACCTTCTAAACTCAAGCGAATGCATCGTTATGGTGAATCTGCGCGGTACCCCTTCCAAATCAAATATATCTTTCCTGAGGTTTGGTGTCAAAACTGAACGCAGTTCTCCAGATGGGGTCTGACCAAGGCTCTGTTCAACTGAAGTATCGCTTCCTCACTTTTGAAATCCAAACCCCTTACTATAAAGGCAAACATTCCATTTGCCTTTTTGATAACTTTTTGTACCTGTGCACTAGCTTTTTGTGATTTATGTACACTGACATCTAAATCCCATTGCTCCTCCACAGCTCCTAGTCTTTTTGCCATTGAGGAAATATTCCATTTTGTCTTTCTCTGATTCAAAGTGGATAACCTCACACTTCCCCACATCATCCATAGTTTTTGCCCACTCACTTAGTCTGTCTATGTTCCTTTGTAACTTCCTGCTCTCATCCACACAATTTACTGTACCTTCTAAATTAGTGTCATCTGCAAACTTGGATATACAACTCTCTGTTCCTTCATCTAAGTTTTAAAAAATATTAATATATATATATATATATATATATATATATATATATATAAAAAAAAAAGTTGAGGCCCCAGTACAGATCCCTGGGGAACACATCTTGTCACATCCCGCCAATCAGAGAATGTACCCTTTATCCCTGCTATCTGTCTCCTGCCTCCCAACCAATTACGAACCCATGTCACAAGATTACCCCCAATTCTCATTTTTGTTCATAATCTCTTCTGCGGAACATTATCAGATGCCTTCTGGAAGTCCTTATAGACAACGTCCATAGACACTTCCCTATCCTCCTCAAAAAATTCAACTAGATTAGTCAGGCATGACCTATCCTTCACAAATCCATGCTGACTCTCTTTGATCAACTGATACCTATCCAAGTGCTCAGTCATTCTGTCTGATAGATTCCAGTAACTTCCCCACAATTGATATTAAACTGACAGGTCTGTAGTTAGCTTATTTCTCTCTCCCTCCCTTCTTAAATAATAGTGACATTTGCAAGTTTCCAATCCAAAAGCACAATTCCTGAATCTAGTTAGCTTTGGAAAATGATGACTCATGCATCTGCAATTTCCTCACCCATTTCTTTTAATGTGTGTTCACTCTAGTGTTTGTCTCGTTGAGGTGCAATATTCTCATTGCTGTTCGTTCCATGTGTGTCCAATCTGGTACTCCTGTTACTGCACTGCAGTGTTCACTGGTCCTGTGTGCTCTGCCTGCTGCTTGTGTCACTTAGATATAGGAACAGAGAAATGTACAAGTCCATAAATAACCACTGTGAAGTTCAGAAGATATTCAGTTCATTTGCCAAGCTATCCAGCACCCTTTTAATTAACAAAAGCTATCTGGCTCTGTTGTCTCCCTGAGCAGTTTGTTCGACACATTTTTCACCCTTGGTGAAGCATTTAAATCCAAACTGTCTGTTCACCTTTCCTATTCTGAGCTTAAGTCTGTGCCCCCAGTTTAGAGTCTGTGGTTATGCCAAAGAATTATTAGGATTTAGTTGACCTACACCTGTTAAATGTTAAACTTTGATACGACATCCCCTAGCAATTTTTTTCCCTCATAGGTTAGGTTCCCAATCCATGGCATGAGTTTAGTTGCCCTCCTCTTATACCCTCTAAAACCACTGCAGTATGTATGGTGCACAAAGCTTTTTTTTATATTCGTTCATGGGATGTGGGCGTCGCTGGCGAGGCCAGCATTTATTGCCCAGCCCTAATTGCCCTTGAGAAGGTGATGGTGAGCCGCCTTCTTGAACCCCTGCAGTCCGTGTGGTGAAGATTCTCTCACAGTGCTGTTAGGAAGGGAGTTCCAGGATTTTGGTGGAGGCCAAACAAGTGCTCTTTACAAGCTAATTATTACCCTTGCGATTTGTGTTCTATACCTCTGGCTATATGCTCCAAAGGTCTTCCGAGTCATCTGCTGGTACCCTCAGCTATCTCCCCTGTATTGTGTCCTGTAATCTGCTACCTTTCATCGTTTATTGACCTTTCACAGCTTCATCACCTTGCAAGTGTCCACATTACATTACTCTGCTTTTGGTCTGCTTGTTCCCTATTTGCAGCCCATCCCCTCCACCTCAACTTTACATTGTTAGCAAACTTAAGCTTTTATAGAGCCCCAAGACGCTTGCTGGTGCTTCCAGGTCCTGATGCGTTGGTCTTGCACAATATAAAAGCTGCAACCCAAAATTAAACTTGCCAAGGTTTTTACCTGATTTTCCTGGCCCCCAACCTTGGTGAATCCTAGCAAAGTTACTCTTAGGTTCCAGCTTGCTGTATGAGAGGTGTGCATCAGGACTAGCAAGGGTCATGTAATATAAAATCAGTCTTGCACAGTTTTGTTTCTGTCCCGACTTCCAAATCATTTGTCTACCACCTTAACAATGACGGCCCTAATGCTGACCCCCAAGACATCTTGTTTGTCTGATGCAACTCACTGTACTTTCTGTGATTGAGACAATTTCTGTTCTACTCCAGAAGCTGTGCCTCTGACTTTGTGGATCATTCTCCTGTGCAACAATATATAACGTCTACTGAGTTCCCTTTAGTTACTAGGTCTGTCATTCCATTTATATCACAGAACTGTTTCTATTGAAAGCAGCTCATAATATCCAATTCTCTTGGTACTCAATCTGTCCCATTTACACTGAGGAACAGATTCAACAATAAACGGACACTGTGAATGTGAAATTTGTGTGTGCATTGTTGGACACTGTCAGTCTAGCATCCTACACATCCCGAGAAGGGATCTGCGGATACAGATGTACAAATCACTAAAAGTAGCGACGCAGGTTAATAAAGCCATAAAAAAGACAAACCAAGCACTGGGGTTCATTTTTAGAGGGATAGAATTGAAAGGCAGAGAAGTTATGTTAAACTTGGATAGAACCTTGTTAGATCACACTGGAGCACTACGAACAGTTCTGGTCTCCATATTGTAAAAGGGATATAGAGGCATTGGAGAATGTGCAAGGATGATAGCAGAACTGAGAGGAAAGGCTGAACAGGCTGGGGTTCTCGAAGGCTGAGGGGAGACCTGACACAGGTCTTTAAGATTATGAAAGGGTTTGATAGGGTAGATGTAGAGAAAATGTTTCCACTTGTGGGGAGTCCAAAACTAGAAGTCATAAGTATAAGATGGTCGCTAATAAATCCAATAGGGAATTCAGGAGAAACTTCTGTACCCAAAGAGTGGTAAGAATGTGGAACGTGCTACCACAAGGAGTAGTTGAGGCGAACAGTATAGATACATTTAAGAGGAAGCTGGATAAACACATGAGGGAGAAAGGAATAGAAGGGTATGCTGATAGGGTTAGATTAAGTAGGAAGGGAGGAGGCTCGTGTGGAGCATAAATGCTGGCATGGGCCAGCTAGGCCGAATGGGGCTGTTTCTGTGCTGTGGACTCGATATAATATCAGTGAAACTCATTGCTGTGGCCAACACAAAATGGCTGACCCAACCTAACTTTTGCAGGTGCTCCAGCAAGCCCCCCGCCCAGTTGTCTCTTCAGTTGTTTGCAGGGTTGCCTCCAATGGCACGTTTGCCCTGTAAAGTACACAAGGTACTGATTGCAATGTGTGCTGTTATTGCTGTTCATTTTTATTTGCACTTTGGTACTTAATCAGCAAAACATTTCATTTCATTTCCTTTCCAGATCTGAGCTCCACTACAACATGATTGCCTGTTCTCCACAATCCATCTCTTTTCCCAGGCTCTTGTGTTTGAGGTGAGATGCAGAGAATAGAAGTTTCACAGACTGCTGAATAATTATTGGACAACAACGGTAACATTTTAATTTTCAAATGTCTCCCTCCCACAGTGAGAATTATGTTCTGAGCTGGACAGACCGAGGGATCTATGTGTTTATTCCGCAGAGTGTTCAGGTGCTGCTCTGGAGTGAGCTGAAAGGTGAGATATTGAGCTGGGGGTTGCACAATTGCTTTTGTTCAGCATTGTGATGCTGTTTTTTTTTCAAAAAATATACTTTATTCATAAAATTTGTCGCAAAATACATACAAAACAGTTGTCATATCACATTCCAAACATACACAATACAGATTATACAATTTGCCGGTTACATCAAGTGCAGTTCAGTGAACACATTGTACATAATTACAGTTCATCACACTCTGGGGTGTCTCATTGCATTATACTCAATACAGATTATTGCTTACAGATTCATTACAGGTACATTGCAGCAATTTGAATTTTACATTCTGCCCAGGGGGGTTTTTCCCTGATTGCAGCCCCTCGGTATACAATGGCGGGAAGGCTCTAAACGGTTGCCTTTCGATGCTGTTTTTGTTTTGCATTTCTTTTGTTTTTTGATCTAAATTCTTACCATTCATCCCTTCCTCTCCCCAAGTCTTGCTGGGGCACCGTTCACTTGTACTAGGAGCCACCCAGTGTGGGCATTCTTGAGATCTGGGCTCAGGCAGTAAGTGTTGGCAGGCCATTCAACTGTGGAGGCTACATAGTTGAGTCAGTCCTGTCATCACCTGATGTACGTACACACACACACACACACACACACACACACACACACTTGTCAGCAGGAGTCACAGTATAGTGACAAATAGTTTAATTTGCAGTAATATTATTGGTTAGCTTTTTCTATATCCTTAACAATATGCCTCTATAAGATCACCCCTCAGTCGCCTTCTGTTTTGGCTATACAGTTCACCATCCTGTTAGCTTTGTTGATTGCTGCTCTGCATTGGTGGGACTTCTAGCATCGAGTGGTCTCTTTCTGCTCCGTACTTATCTATTTGGACTACTTGAGCCAGTATTAACTGGAAGGTTGGGACTTAGTCCTAGTCAGCTCCACACTGAATCAACCAGCCGAATACGATGCATGTAAGTTATGTTCTACCTGCCTCTATTTCCTGATGCAGTAAAGTATACATTACCACTCATCTGGGAGGATCCTACTCCCAATGATGGAGGGAAGCCTCTTGACTGGACTGTTCCAATGTCTGTAGCCTTACTTGTAACATGGAGCATGATCACAGTAGTACCCTGTGTTGCTCCTGCTCTGTGATACCTACAGAGGAGGTAGTTCCTGTCAATGTTAGCAGAGTTGAAGTTTCCTGAGGGCTGCCAATAAAGGCTAGGTGTAGGGGGAGTGGCCAAACCTTGTTCATAGGGCCAGCAATGTGCCGTTCCTATGATTTCCTAACAGTGTTGGTATCCAGTTAGTAGCCCGGTACACTGAAGCCTATTAATGAGCTGTCCCTCGCAGGGGATTACTTGAGTAGGGATGGTGGGGACCTTCGACCTTGTCAATTGGAAGAACCTAGTACCTAATTACTAGAACTTGGGAGCTAAATGTTAGGGGTGCTGATGTTTGAGAGCCCCCCGCACAAGCTCAGCCTGCATTGGGTGTGGAGTTTGGACATTTTTGCTGAGCCTGAGAGCACACAAATATTGACGTTGACATGTCTCTGTGAATCTAATACACCTGAGCTGCTCTTTATCGTGAGAGGCTCAGCAAGTTTCCTGTGACTCTGGGCTCCCTGTTGGTCTGTGATTTGTCCTCGCTTTTTTTATTCCAGATGTGCAGAATGTAGCTGTCTACAAGAATGAACTGTTCTGTCTCCACGGCGATGGGCGGCTAACCCACCTGTGCCTGCTGTCAGGCGAGCGGTGCGCAGAGCGTCTGCTTCGGCGGGACATGTGGACACTGGCTGCACAAGTTTGCTGCCTCTACCAGCACTCTGTTACTGCGAGCAGGGTGAGCATCTGCTGCCGGCATTACAGTTGAAATCAGATACCGTGGGCTAGCAACGTGTCTGTAACGCTTGACGTTTCTGAGCTCCTCAACCAATTTTAAAGAGCCATTTTAAAAAAGGATTAACGTGGAAATCCTGGAAAAAGTAACAGGTTTTGAACTAAATATTCCCAGAGGCTGCAGGTTGAGGGGTTGTTGGCACTTGGAGGGGTTTCTTACCATGCACGCTCAAGGGTTCTTCTGCTTGGTTGGTGTCTTGGTGAACACTGTTGTATTGGAGGAGGAACCCACTTTAATTCTTGGTTCCAACGTAATGTAGTTGTTACATAGGAGTTACAGGGTAATGTGTCCCTATTACATGTGGATGGGGAGTAAGGGTGTAATATATAGAAAATAGGAGCAGGAGTAGGCCATTTGGCCCTTCACGCCTGCTCCGCCATTCAATATGATCATGGCTGATCCTCTATCTCAATACCATATTCCCGCTCTCTCCCCGTACCCCTTGATGTCTTTTGTGTCTAGAAATCTATCCAGCTCCTCCATAAATATATTCAGTGACTTGGCCTCCACAGCCTTCTGTGGTAGAGAATTCCACAGGTTCACCACCCTCTGAGTGAAGAAACTTCTCCTCATCTCAGTCCTAAATGTCCTTCATATGCGCCACAGTTGCATGGGGGGCTCTGTATGATGTGGTAACCCTTACGTGGTTGGGGGGGGGGGAGGAAAGAGAATGGAGGCACAGTGTAATGCAGTCCCTATTGCATGTGGGAATGAAGGTATAAAGTCATATAGTCACTGTTAAATGGGAGGTGAAGGTTATGGTGTAATATGGTCACTATTACAAGGATGAGACTGCTTTTGGAAGTTATAAAATATACAGACCCAGAGGATGGCAGTGTTTAAGGAGGTGAGTAATTAAAGAGTCACGTGGTGGAATGGCCGCCAAAGATGCAGCTTTAAATATGAGCCGTGTTGTGTTGTGGTGATTGGCCTCATTGTTAGTGCTTGTCTCCTCAGACCCGCAAGCTGTTGCCTGTGGACAGACTGGAACATCTGAAGACACAGCTGGATGCTGCCACACACAGCCACCTTGTTGCCCGGTTGGAGGAGGTGGTGTTGAAGTTGGAGCCCTTTGACTCGGCCTGCAGCAGTCGCAGGAGCAGCTTTTCCTCTCACGTATGTGGTTTGTGATGACTGTTCACCCTAGTGCAGTGTTCGAGTGGAAGATACGTCAAGATTGCTGGATCTCGGGTGGGGGTGATGGTCTGTGTAGAAGGTCGTGTGAGGTTAGTGATAAGCCCTGGACCCATCCTGCTGAGGGTCAACCTTAGCTCTTTTCAGAACTTTCTGTCACAGTTTCAGAACTGACTTGGTGGATAAATGCACCTAGTGTGATACTGGCTTAATTCCCCGCCTTTGGCGAGTTAGCAGACCTCCTGAGCTATTGAGGGGAATAATTGGCCTGACTTCCTGCTAGTGATTGTTACTGAGTGACTTCTATTGGAAAATGGCTGTTTGTGAATTTCAGGATTGGGCTCGGCAGTGCTGCACCTCAGAGTTGAACAGCCTGTTGACGTGCATCGTCTACCTTTCACGCAGAAAATGCGGCCACTTGAATGTTGTACCAATGCCTATGGAACTGTACCCCAGCAAGGAGTCAATGTCTTTGGTGGGGGAGGGGGGGGGAAGAGAGGGGGGAATGTGGGGAGACAAAAAAAAGAAAATTGTAACCATCTGCCTCTCCCTTTCGGTTTGACGCTGTCCCCTCTCTGCTCATCTCTTTTTCAATGTTACCCAACGACAGTGATGTTTTGAGGCTGGGTGGGGGGGGGGGGGGCGGAGGGGTGTCTCCCTGCTGGGAGAGTACCTTCGTGGTGCCTTGGTTGATGGTGTCTCCCTTTTTGTTTGTGAGAGTTGAGGAGGTGGGGAGGGGGAACGTGCTCTCGAGCCTGAGGTTTAGAGCTGCTTTATGCCAACACGAGTGAAGTCTCTGCAATGTAACTCGAAATACCAGATGGAGCAGCATCTCA
The DNA here is from genome assembly GCF_035084215.1 of Heptranchias perlo. Lineage (NCBI taxonomy): Eukaryota > Metazoa > Chordata > Chondrichthyes > Hexanchiformes > Hexanchidae > Heptranchias > Heptranchias perlo. The sequence continues at coordinate 21,836,658 of NC_090336.1, forward strand.
GGGTTTTAATTCTGATGCTTGCTTTCCTTCAGGAGAGTTTTAATGTCCTAGATTCGGGCATTTATCGCGTGATTAGTCGTCGAGGGAGCCAGTCGGATGAGGACTCTGGCTCATTGCATAGCCATCTGTCTGAAGAGGAGAGGCTGAGGGAATTTGCTTCAGCACAGGAGGAAGAGCAAGGTGAACAGGGTAAGGATAGATGATGCCCTTGAGGAGGAGAATTAAACTGCGGCTAAATCTGAGCTTTGCTGGAACTCTGCTTGATTTAGTTAAATTGAGACAGTGCTGCTGAGAAATGCCACATAGAAAATCAGGGGATTTGTCAGTTCAACAGAAACATGCACTGCCAACAAACGTTGGCCCTAAATCCACCTTGACAGCAGATTAAGGGATATGCCACCTGGAACATTTGTTTGTTGCAATCTTGATTTAAGTTGAAATGTATTATAGAACTTTATATGGTATATGGCTGGGACCTGTGCCAAATGGGAGGTATTTCTTCCCTGTGTGGTCATCCATTGATGTTTTGTTTCTGTTTCCATTTATTAGACAATGTCTCCCATTCTTCTTTGAATATTGAAGGTGATCGGAGTGAGACATTGATTCCATTCCATCTTCCATTGTCATTCCGCTCCACATCTCCACGAGTCTCTTTACAGGCTATGAAGGAAAGGTAACCTTAACGATCGTTGTGACACCAAAACTAGCGCAGATGTTGACATGAGACACCGATAAACGCAATTACTCCTAGCTGAATCATGTGAGCACCAGACCCTGGGATTGATTCCTCATCTTTACCTCCTGGGAGGGTAGGTAGCAGTTAGGGCGTTTTGTTTTAGTGCAACTGAGCTAGGTAGGGAGAAACATCAGCCAGTGACCGCTACTGGAACGTTCATATGTGCGATGTTGGACGAGGACCGATTGGCCTCTGCTGTGCTGTCTCCACGGTCAAATAGCCCACTGGCACTTGCTATCTAGTCTCGCACGTGAAGATTGGACAGTGTACAAGAAGGTGACTGGTGTCTGGGGAACTGTACCCCAAGCAGGAGTTAGGAGAGGAGGAGGAGGGTGAAACATTGGCAAAAAAAACTCATCTCTTGTTTTGTGTTCACTGCACTTCATTCATGAATTCAATATATTTGTTAATTTCCATTTTAAATTCTCTTCAATTTTGAAGGTTCCCACGGACTCAGACCCATTAGATAGAAGCACCCTTATGCAGATAGTGGCAGCGCTGCCTGCTCCTTTTGCTAAGGAGATGTGGCACCCCCACGTGTCGGGCGCTGGCGGGCTGCCCCCACGTGTCGGGCACTGGCGGGCTGCCCCCACGTGTCGGGCTCTCGGGCTTCTGATGGATTATTTCCTCCTTTCAGCCTTCTGAAAGATTGTGCCCTCACTGACGGGCACTGATGGATCACATCCCCCATGTTGAGCTCAAATGCATTGTGCACATACTCCCTTGCATGTCTGCTTTCAGAGAACAATGAATATCTGGGACTGTCTTGAGGAAATTTTTAGAGGTATGTAAGATACTTACCAGGACAGGGCAGTAAACCCAGTAGAGTACTTTGAGTCGTGCCAGACAGCAGAAAGAGAGGGCACAACTTCAAGGTTGTGGGGAACAAGCTTAGCAAAAATGCAAGGAGTATTTCTTTACGTACAGGGTGGTAACAGCTGGAATGGGCTGTCAGGTAGATGTTTGATGCCAAGCTATTTGATTCATGTGAAAAACAACTAGTCACTGTCTTGGGGGAAATAAAGTAGGGTTGGCGTTTGGGAAGGATGAGATCAAATGGGCCGAAGAGCCGCCTTCATCCAAACCTATCTTGTGACCGTTGTTGAGAGCCAGCACAGTAAGCATTCTATCCGGGTATAAACTCAGCAACATGTCTGGCTGGCTGCCCTGCGTGTGTTTGTGTGTTGGAGCATGGGACTTTGTGTCTCTATGGGTCTTGTGGGCAGCATCGTGTTGGAATGGGTACTGCAGGTATACATGTGTTTGCGACTGGGTACCTGGGGTGTACATATCTGACAAATTGAGGCCCATATGAACGACTGAGCAGGACACCTTGTGACGTGCATGCCTGTGTCAAGGTGCACGCCTTGTGCACGAAAGCGTCTGTGCCTCTAAAGAAGTAACACCGTGTATATTTGTCTCTTCAACCCTTTGGCCTGTTTTACAGTGTCTCCAGTTTTGTCAGGAAAACAAAAGAAACTATCGGCACACTTCATCCCAACTCTGACCTCCGGTTCAAACCAGAAATAAAAGACGGCGAGCCACAGTGTGAGATTGCGGTCACTCCAGCAGCATGTTCACAGGGCCTGGAGCCTGAGTAAGAGAACCATTTTTCTCATGAAAGCCTACTGTCTGACATAAAATGTGTTTGCTAATATCGATCTGAAACCAGAACCTTTTCCTAAGACCTGTTTGGTCACAAAGTTACTACTCTGCAAAATGCTTATTCTTCCCTAGCTCTCAGGCTCAGAAATCAATCCTGGTTGTGGTTTTACTACAAGTCAGGATTTCTATCTTCTTTTTTAACCTTTCCTCAACTTGCAGGAGCGTGTTTCCAGGTTGGCCACTCTCCACGTGAGTATAGACCTCGAGTGTTGGCAGGATATCCTTTCCATTGGAAACATCAGAGCTAAGCTTGATCTGGTGCTCTCCCAACCACCCCTCATGATCACTTCCCAGCATGGATCATAATACTATCACTCCACCTCTCTCTCCTCTTTAAAACATACCTCTTTGGCCACTCTTTTTTGGTCTCCTGTCCTAATATCTCTTTATGTGACTCGGTGTCAAATTTTGTTTGTTTACACTCCTGTGAAGCGCTTTGGGACGTTTTACTACATTAAAGTCGCCATGTAAATGTTTCTTGTTGAATTATGACTGATTTCTCTTCCTCTTTCTCTCCCCCCCCGAGCGAGATAAATGAAGCTGGTTGTGGTGCCCCAACTGTGATCAGCTAATTCAGCACGGGCTGGAGATCGAACCACAGATCTTTGGTCTCTGCCATTAGTACTGCAGCAGGTGGCCCCTTTACCATCAGGGAGGGGGCCTCCACCATCTCTCTCATCTATTTGGCTCTCTGCACAGCTGACACTCTTTTTATAGCTTCAGATCCACCCATGGTCCTGAAAGCCGTTCACAAAACCCAGAAAACAAAAGTTTGTTGTAATCGTTTGACCCTTCAGTTTGGAAAAATGATTTAAATTTAAAAGGGTAATTGTTGAATGAAACCCATGAGTCAGAGGTTGAGGGGGGGAGGGTGGGAGGGAGGGCGTGCTCGAACAATCAGGGCAAGGCCAAAAGTGTAAGGGTTAAACCTGTCTGATTGTGGTGATGGATGTTAATTATAACAATGATTTGCTCTTTGATCTGCACAGATTGAGCACTGATGGCAAGTCACAGGAGGACGACAAACTGCAGGAGCTGAGACTGGCAACAGCAGAGGCTGTGTGAGTGTGAACGAGAGTATTTCTCTTCGTTCATTTTTTTTGTGACTGTTATATGCTCAAGTGAGCGCTAAGGAATAGAACACTTTCCATTTTGGGCACCCATTGTCAGCATCAAGTGAGTTAAAGGACGGATTGAATGGAAAGTAAATTACACTCTACCCTGCTCTGTAAATCACTCCCAGGACTGATATAGCACCGATAGAAGCAGAGTAAACCCCCCTCTACACTGCCCCATCAATCACTCCCAGGACTGATATAGCACCGTTAGAAGCAGAGTAAACCCCCCTCTACACTGCCCCATCGACCATGACCAGGTAAGATATGAGGCAGTAGATTCAAAGTGCCAGTGCTGTGTGCATAAATTAGTGCATTTCTGTTTTTCCCACTACAATTTTCTCTCCAGAGGCCCTGGAGTATAGTTCCATGGATAATACCTTGGCCAAGTAGCCTTTCTTGTGTGTTAACATAGACAGGGAGCATCAGCAGACTTTAATCTGAGGGAGGCATCGCGGCTGAGGCTGATTCTATCATCTGATATTCATGATACTCACTTTCTAACATGAGTTACAGGATAGTGATCAGGAGTGGGAACCTTGACCGTTTTCACCCCCGCCCCCACCCCCAGAAAATAGCTCGACCCCAAGGACACTAAAGACAATGTAGCACCCCTACTGCTGCCTTGACTGAGATCAGTTAATTTGCCACAGACCACAATTTGAACCTGGGACTTTCTGTTCTGTATTTATTAGCACTGAAATGTATTAAATTTAATCGATTTAATATGAATCTGATTGATTAAGAATTTAGTGTCACTTATGTTTCGAGTCTAACTTGATTAATGTGTAACCACTTGGATCAATAATACTTGTATCTGTGATTGGAGCAGGCAGGCTGTTCTATGACTAGTTTGAGTTGAGGGTTGTCCTTTGTTTTACAGACTTAAACTACAGGACCCCCTTGTTTTGTTTGAGACGCCCCTTCTGAAGGAAGCACTACGATGCTGGCTCCCTCATTTGGAGAAAACATTTCACTTCAAGGTGAAAATTCAAACTGTGACTGTCACTGGCACCTCAGAGGAAGGGTCACTAGGTCTCCTTGACCGAGAGGAGGAGCAGACAGGAGCGCTCCTTGATCGAGAGGAGCAGACGGGAGCGCTCCTTGATCGAGAGGAGCAGACGGGAGCGCTCCTTGATCGAGAGGAGCAGACGGGAGCGCTCCTTGACCGAGAGGAGGAGCAGACAGGAGCGCTCCTTGATCGAGAGGAGGAGCAGACAGGAGCGCTCCTTGATCGAGAGGAGGAGCAGACAGGAGCGCTCCTTGATCGAGAGGAGGAGCAGACAGGAGCGCTCCTTGATCGAGAGGAGCAGCAGACAGGAGCGCTCCTTGATCGAGAGGAGCAGACAGGAGCGCTCCTTGATCGAGAGGAGGAGCAGACGGGAGTGCTCCTTGATCGAGAGGAGCAGCAGACGGGAGCGCTCCTTGATCGAGAGGAGGAGCAGACGGGAGCGCTCCTTGATCGAGAGGAGCAGACAGGAGCGCTCCTTGATCGAGAGGAGGAGCAGACAGGAGCGCTCCTTGATCGAGAGGAGGAGCAGACAGGAGCGCTCCTTGATCGAGAGGAGGAGCAGACGGGAGCGCTCCTTGATCGAGAGGAGGAGCAGACAGGAGCGCTCCTTGATCGAGAGGAGGAGCAGACAGGAGCGCTCCTTGATCGAGAGGAGGAGCAGACAGGAGCGCTCCTTGATCGAGAGGAGGAGCAGACGGGAGCGCTCCTTGATCGAGAGGAGGAGCAGACAGGAGCGCTCCTTGATCGAGAGGAGGAGCAGACAGGAGCGCTCCTTGATCGAGAGGAGCAGCAGACAGGAGCGCTCCTTGATCGAGAGGAGCAGCAGACAGGAGCGCTCCTTGATCGAGAGGAGCAGCAGACAGGAGCGCTCCTTGATCGAGAGGAGCAGCAGACAGGAGCGCTCCTTGATCGAGAGGAGCAGACGGGAGCGCTCCTTGATCGAGAGGAGGAGCAGACGGGAGCGCTCCTTGATCGAGAGGAGCAGACAGGAGCGCTCCTTGATCGAGAGGAGGAGCAGCAGACGGGAGCGCTCCTTGATCGAGAGGAGGAGCAGACGGGAGCGCTCCTTGATCGAGAGGAGGAGCAGACGGGAGCGCTCCTTGATCGAGAGGAGGAGCAGACGGGAGCGCTCCTTGATCGAGAGGAGGAGCAGACGGGAGCGCTCCTTGATCGAGAGGAGGAGCAGACGGGAGCGCTCCTTGATCGAGAGGAGGAGCAGACGGGAGCGCTCCTTGATCGAGAGGAGCAGACAGGAGCGCTCCTTGATCGAGAGGAGGAGCAGACGGGAGCGCTCCTTGATCGAGAGGAGGAGCAGACGGGAGCGCTCCTTGATCGAGAGGAGCAGCAGACAGGAGCGCTCCTTGATCGAGAGGAGGAGCAGACGGGAGCGCTCCTTGATCGAGAGGAGCAGCAGACAGGAGCGCTCCTTGATCGAGAGGAGGAGCAGACGGGAGCGCTCCTTGATCGAGAGGAGCAGCAGACAGGAGCGCTCCTTGATCGAGAGGAGCAGCAGACAGGAGCGCTCCTTGATCGAGAGGAGCAGACGGGAGCGCTCCTTGATCGAGAGGAGCAGCAGACAGGAGCGCTCCTTGATCGAGAGGAGGAGCAGACGGGAGCGCTCCTTGATCGAGAGGAGGAGCAGACGGGAGCGCTCCTTGATCGAGAGGAGCAGCAGACAGGAGCGCTCCTTGATCGAGAGGAGGAGGGGTTAGCAACATTTGGCCATCAAGAGGGTGAGGAGGAACCAGAGGTGGAGGAGGGGTCAACACCACTCTGTCATCGAGAAGAGCAGGAGCAGGAACAGCCAACATCCCTGCCAAGCCATCAAGACCAAGAGGTGGATTCAGACTCAATTGGCCTTCAAGAGCAGAAGGAAGGGTCAGCACTATTTGACCTTCAGGAGCAGGAGGAGGGGCAAGCCCTAAGCCATGGAGAAGAAATGGTGGAGGAGGGAGCCACTCTCAAGGCCCTGCTGGTAGATGATGAGCCGGTTTCAGCTGAGATGTCCAATGTGCCATTTGTGACATTCCCTGTCTGCAGCATACCAGCAGATCTCTTCAAGGATATGATGCAACTGACCACTTTGTGCTTTGAGCTGGGAATATTTGAAAGCGTGACAGAGGATATATCCACAGCAACAGAATTGCCTGCAGATAGCACTGCTACTCAGGCCTGTCTTTATTTGCGGAATTATTTCTTCCTGTTAGATTTAATGCGAGTGAAGTGCTGCATCACAGCTCACTACCAGGCCAGTCCTCTGGTGTGGCAGACATTCATCCTGGGACTACAAGGTAACCGCAAACTGCTGGTTTGTACACACTGATTTCATACCTGTCCTTCCTTTTCCTTAGCTGGTTTTCTCTCTCTCGCTCTCACTCACTTACACCCTTCCTTATTCTGTGCTCTGTGCCCCAGCCACCTGTTGATCCATGTAGTGTGATCACACAGACCATAGGGGAGCAGTCTGGATGAATAATTCCTTCTCGCCACTACTGATTAGGTCATTGCTGAGCCTCCACTGACCTGTTTTTATTTCAGATTTGCAGTATTTTGCTTTTGCCTGAGCCTCCATTTGCTGTCTCCTGACCTGGTTGCGATCTGAACTCAGTTGGAATCAAAGGCACATATTGACTTTGATCCCTACACTGACTTCGTGTCCAGTGGACACTGCTAGATTTATTTTGGTTAAAAATACTAGTTGAGGCTTGGTAAGCTTATCCAGTGAGTAGTTGAGCCGTACAGACCAGGAGGGTTCCTGGGTTCAACCTTTGCTGGAAATGCTTTTGTATGTTAAGTTAGCTGATTTTAGCTTGGGCCACAGTACGGGGCTACAATTGACCCAGTTGGTGCCCTGGGTTAGGGACAGGAAAATCAGTCAAAGTTCCTGCTCCTGATTGTCAGTCAGCAACCAGTGATGGAAATGTTTGCATGCAGATATTTGATGAAGACAGGATTGTGTTTGACAGTGATGCCCACCACTGAGAGAAAAGGGCAGAAAAAGGAAAAGAAAACCATCAGTCGTAGAAAGAATTGGCTGAAATCTAGTTCAAACGGTCTGCCTTAGAGTTCTTGACTGCTGTATGTCGGCATTACCTATATGTATAAATGTCCAGAATCACAACTGATGACAGAAAGTGGACTGACTTGTAGATGTGATGCTAGCTGGCATTGTAACAGTGGTGGTGGTGGAAGGAGGACTTGCACTGTGACTGGTGACGAGGGGTATGCCTGGAGCCCAGACTATGAATGGAGTGGCCCAGGGTCAGGGCTATGATTGGAGCTGGCTGGTCGTGACCTGGAGTGGCTAGGATTGGGGCAGGTGTTGAGTACAGGTGCTGTGATGAACTGGTTTGATGCAGGTGCTGGAAGGGCAGATGTTGTAATGAACTGGTTTGATGCGGGTCCTGTGACTGATGCTGGGTGCTGGAAGGGCAGGTGTTGTAATGAACTGGTTTGATGCGGGTCCTGTGACTGGGGCTAGGGCGGACTCTAGGCGTGTCTTGACTCTGATTTGATTGATGTCTGTTTCAGAGATAACCCAGTCGGACCGAATCACCAGTGTCATTAAGGATGGGGATCTGCGAAAAGTGCTGAAATTACTGGGTGATCAGAAGCAGTCAGCGAGTTCTTGTCTACTGGCACATGCAGCCAGGTAAGCCTGCACCCTGTACGCCATTAATCATCCTTGCAGCAGTGTGAGAATATTGCTCTAGCCCAGCTCTCCCTGCAGTTTGGGAGTGTTAGTCTGGTCCCGTCTTTCCCACCTTCCCAAGCCTCCATTGCCTCCTACTTCCCTCTTCCAAGACTTGACTGATTTAAACTTTGTTAGGATTGAGGTAAGATGTCCCTGCATTAGTATTCATAATATATCTGGGGTCTGTTCACAGCTCACTCCCTTTCTTTCGTAACCTTTTGCAGACTTCCTACTCCGTTAGATTTCTGGCTGTGGAATGTTGACTCAGCTGGGTTTCAGTGCTGTTCTCAATCCTTTTCTTGATCCCCAGCAAAAGAAAACAAGGCAATATAAACTAAATGGTACAATTTTAAAGGGGGTGCAAGAACAGAGAGACCTGGGGAAGTATGTACACAAATCTTTAAAGGTGGCAGGACAAGTTGAGATCTTTGGCTTTATAAATAGAGGCATAGAGTACAAAAACTAGGAAGTTATACTAAACCTTTGTAAATCACTGGTTAGGCCCCAGCTGGACTATTGTTTCCAATTCTGGGCATCACACTTTAGGAAGGATGTCAAGGCCTTAGAGAGGGTGCAGAAGAGATTTACTAGAATGGTGCCAGGGATGAGGCACTTCAGTTATGTGGAGAGACTGGAGAAGCTGGGATTGTTTGCCTTAGAACAGAGAAGGTTAAGAGGAGATTTAATAGAAGTGTTCAAAATCATGAGTGGTTTTGATAGAGTAAATAAGGAGAAACTGTTTCCAATGGCAGTAGGGTCGGTAACCAGAGGACACAGATTTAAGGTAATTAGCAAAAGAACCAGAGCCAAGATAAGGACAGATTTTTTTTACGCAGCGAATTATGATGATCTGGAATGCACTGCCTGAAAGGGTGATGGAAGCAGATTCAATAATAACTTTCAAAAGGGAATTGGATTACATAGAATCTACAGCACAGAAACAGGCCGTTTGGCCCAACAGGTCCATGCCGGTGGGTTTTATGCTGCACATGAGCCTCCTCCCTCCCTACTTCATCTAACCCTATCAACATATTCTTCTATTCCTTTCTCACTCATGTGTTTATCTAGCTTCCCCTTGAAGGCACCTATGCTAGTCACTCAACTACTCCTTGTGGTAGCCAGTTCCACATTCTAATTACTCTCTGGGTAAAGAAGTTTCTCCTGAATTCTCTATTGGATTTATTAGTGACTATCTTATATTTATGGCTCCTAGTTCTGGTCTCCCCCACAAGTGGAAACATCTTCTCTACATCTACCCTATA